>NC_085990.1:25125074-25427713 GCF_030014385.1 Trichomycterus rosablanca | reverse complement strand
AAAAAACATTCCCGTGGTAGCTGGCCAGTGATAGCTCAGTGATTAATATACAGGACTAATAATTGGATTTTGATTGTCAAGACCCCACTACAGCCAGGTTGCCATTGTTGGGTCCTTATGCAAGGCCCTTTACCCTTAAGTCACTAAGTTAATTCTGCTAAGTGGTCCCCAACCACTGGGCGGTCTGTGGGTCATTTATTACCGGGCTGCACAGAAAGAATGAATAATTAGAGAGCGCTAGAAAAGCAGTCTTCACTGCTTCTTTTTCACTGTTTGTGAGCAATATTATTAAATCCCCCCCGCCCGAAATTATATCTTATATGGTGCAAAAAAGGTTGGGAAACACTTCTTTACAGGATAATGTTAATATGTAAGGCACTTGGGTGTCGCTGTGAATTACGCTAGCCCACTACAGCTGGGATGCAGGGTTCCAATCTTCGGCGATGATTGGCCAGTCAGGCGTCTACATACAGACATGATTGGCTATGTCTGAGGGTGTTAATCGAGTCCCCGCGAAGGATTGCCATTTTGTCCGGGGTGTGCTACTGAGCTCGATCCACTGTGATCCTTACCAGTATAAAGTAGTGCTAAAACATAATAATTTTAATATATAAAATATTAATGAAATTATTTAGGTTGTGTTTAGTCTGTTGAAAATATTCAGTTTGGCCTGGGTGCCCAAACAGCTGCATTGTGTTTAATGTGTCCTTTACCAACACTCCAGTACTACAGGTAATTCTGATGCTTGTACAGAGCTTTGTTGCACAATCAGTGTTATGTTAATAACAATCAGCAGTTAAGGTATTAGACTAGTAATCAAAAGGTCGCTGGTTCATGTCACACCATTGTTGGACCCTTAAGCAAGGGCCCTAACTCTCAGTTGCTTAGACCGTATACTGTAAGTCACTTTGGATAAAAGCGTCTGCTAAATGCTGTAAATGTAAATGTAGTAAATATTACTCAAGGTGGCCACATCTGGTGGAACGAATGTGGGTTTTGAATGGGTTACACACTAACCAACAGTGATTTCTGGTTGGCTTTTTTAGGGAATCTACAGGGTAAACGGGGCCAAATCTCGTGTGGAGAAACTGTGCCAGGCTTTTGAGAATGGCAAAGACTTGGTGGAGCTGTCGGAGCTGTACCCTCACGACATTAGCAATGTGCTGAAACTCTACTTACGCCAGGTAATCATCTACGCATCATTTTTTAATTACCATTTATGGTTCTACAAGGTCAGTTTTTTAAACGAATTAATGTATTGTGTAAATTTAGAAGAATACAGTTTGAGATATTTTTCTATCTCAAAAAGTCAGTTAAAATCACACACTTGAAGAATTCTTAGCCTGGTCTTAATGAATGTAACTTGGTGGGTTGCGCCTCACTATTAAAAAGAGAGCTTAAGTGCTCGCCTAGTGAGTGTGGGTTTACATGTGGGGTCCACTGTATAAAAGGGCTTTCGCACCACCCCTTGGGTTCCCTCGTGACACCTGAAAAAGTGCAGCAACATCAGATTCCATACCAGCAGAAAACCAGACCAGACCAAGCTCAGCATCAAGGTTCCAAAGAAAGGAGATTGCCAAACAGAAGAGACTGGACTCATAAAGAAAAACTGGGATAAATAGAAACACTTTCAACTCAAGCTAAGTAACTCTGTTAGCCAGTGACTGTTGGTTAAAAGTTACTGACACAGACAGTCTTCTACGCCTCCATACCCCCTCTTCCGGCCATAGTTGGCAAGGCAGAAGGACATGATTCTGTAACCCTGCCATGTCACTGATCTTTAGGGCAGACAGGCTTGTCGGAATGAAAAAAAGAAAACAAACCAAAAAATTGTATGTCTGTTTTCTTCCTCCAGCTTCCTGAGCCACTCATCCTCTTCCGTTATTATAACGACTTCATTGGACTGGCGAAGGAGGGTCAGAGCATCATTGTGGAGGAGGTGGAGACATCTCCCTCTGGTTACTCATCGGATCATCCTCAGATCAGCGTTGAGCTCAAACGTGTCCTCTTCAAAATTAAAGATCTCCTTAAACACCTGCCATTGGCCCATTACAAAACCTTGCAGTTCCTTATGCAGCACCTGCACAGGTAAGAATGCAAACCTATAGTAATAGTACATCACTTCTTTGGCTAATTAAATAGGCATATTTCTAACTGTGACATATCTAACAATGACATACCGTATGTATGTAGTATTTATCATAATTACCTAATTTACCTATTAAAACACAAATTTTATTTTTCCACAGAGTGACAGAGAAGGCTGAGGAGAACAAGATGACCGCCAGTAACCTTGGTATCATCTTCGGGCCGACTCTGATCAAGCCTCGCCAGACAGATGCTGAGGTGTCTCTCTCCTCTTTGGTGGACTATCCATACCAGGCACTGATCGTCGAGCTGCTCATCAGGCATTATGATTTGATTTTTGATTCTCCAGTCAGGCCAGTGGATGAGAGATCACCTTCGTCAGTCAAATCCCGCTTTACCGCTCATGAGAAAGAACAGCGTCTGAGCCGCCACTCCAAATCCCTGGTGGACATCAAGGAGGTTGGTGGCTTTTGATCACTGTCATTTTCTTTGGGCAAACAGTATTCAAGTTATTTGCACTGAATTAATAAATGCAGTTTTGTAGTTGTAGCTGACTGGCAGACACAAAGGAAAAGACTGACTGAAATTACTCTGTTTTTTTTTCAGCAACACCAAAGTGCCAAAACATATAAGAGGCACTCCTCTGTTATCCCCTCTATACACCTGCTGGAAGAGGTGAAGGAAGTGAAAGCATGCCCTGACGAGAAGGACTTTGCTCCTGGTCAGTACTGATAGTGAACAGTGTACATTAAAGAGTAAACACTGATAGTAGTAAAAAAGCTCACTCACTGAAATATGAGAACAATACAATATTTAACAATCAAAACATGTTCCAACAATTCCAACGTGTCATGAGTATTCACACCACTGCATTTTGTACTTTCCCAATATCAGATCATTGTAAATTCTCATCTTCACTTCACCCCACAACTTTTAATTGGGTCTATTTTAGGGAAGTTGGGTGGCCTTGGCAGGATTTACCAATCAATTCAGTATTAGCTTCTTGGCTAATATACACTGATCAGCCATAACATTAAAACCACCTCCTTGTTTCTGCACTCACTGTCCATTTAATCAGCTCCACTTACCATATAGGAGCACTTTGTAGTTCTACAGTTCCTGACTGTCCCATCTGTTTCTCTACATGCTTTGTTAGCCCCCTTTCATGCTGTTCTTCAATGGTCAGGACCCCCACAGGACTACTACAGAGCAGGTATTATTTGGGTGATGGATCATTCTGCGCACTGCAGTGACACTGACATGGTGGTGGTGTGTTAGTGTGTGTTAGTGTGTGTTTTGCTGGTATGAGTGGATAAGACACAGCAATGCTGATGGAGTTTTTAAACACCGCAGCGTCCTGTAACCACTGATGAAGGTCTAGAAGATGACCAACTCAAACAGCATCAATAGATGAGCGATCGTCTCTGACTTTACATGTACAAGGTGGACCAACTAGGTAGGAGTGTCTAAGTGAGAGGACATGATATTTAAAAACTCCAGCAGCGCTGCTGTGTCTGATCAACTCATACCAGCACAACACACACTAACACACCACCACCATGTCAGTGTCACTGCATTGCTGAGAATGATCCACCACCTAAATAATACCTACTCTGTGGTGGTCCTGTAGGGGTCCTGACCATTGAAGAACAGGGTAAAAGCAGGCTAAAAAAGTATGCAGAAAAACAGATGGACTACAGTCAGTAATTGTAGAACTACAAAGTGCTTCTACATGGTAAGTGGAGCTGATAAAATGAACAGTGAGTGTAGAAACAAGAAGGAGTTTTAATGTTATGGCTGATCAGTGTATGTGCACTATGTGTAATAGCTACCATTTGGGACTCTAATTCCTAATCCTTATATAAGGGACTATGGTACTCAATTAAATGTTTTAAGCCCTATTAGTGCACTAGATTGCACTATTTGAAATTCACTTCACATATACAGTACAGTACACAGGACACCAAATAGTGGCTTTTACATCCAAATGCAATTTACTACATGAATAGGGAGCCAGTCGGGAGTCTGTTTCCTCTGTATGCTTGCTATATCTGGCATTAAACATGGATGCCAGTCTTGTCCGCGCTTGTGTGCTTCATCATTTTGAGATTTTCATCCATATTTTACTTAAAGATTAAAAACTAATGAATCTCATGATTGTTAATATAAGCTATTTTTTCTTCTTCTTTTCTTAGTAGAAACAGTACTAACTTCTGTTCATTTTCTTTTGTAGTTGAGTCAGAAAACATGAATGGCGTCCTGTCCTCCAGTGCGCTGGAAGTTCGGAGCTCACCCAGTCTGAGTAGACGGAACCACGTCAGCCGGGTACAGCTTCGGTCACGACCCAGACTCAGCTCTCGGCCTGTCAGCATGCCTCCGGAACAGCTCTTGAACGCCAGGAACTCAACCCATGACCTGGTCAAACATCGCGACCCTGCCCTCGAAGAGGTTTCTGAAGAGGAGAAGCCCAAAGGCAGGGCTGCCAATCATTACAGGAATACATATATCAATACGCACACACTGCGCAGAACTTGGGATAAGCAGTACAAGAATTATGGTATCACGTCTCGGACGGATATGATCATGACTGACCTTCCAGCCCAAACGGAGACGAGCTGCACTGAACTGCTGTCCACTTCGGCACCGCCATATTCAATTGCTGTGCAGGGAGATGGTGATGCAGTGGGAAACATACGTGTCTTAAATGCATTTAGACCCCCTCGGACTCTTCAGCCTCCTCCTGGGACCTTCTATAAACCGCCAATGAACCGGGAAAAAACAGTAGAGGACAAAACATTACCTGATAAAGGGCTTGGGGAATCCTCTGTAATAAAGCAGCAAGTTATAAACGCTAACAGCATTGAGGACGAGGAAAAAGGAGTGGACGAGGAAGAGGGGGTGGATGAGGAAGAGGGAGTGGATGAGGAAGAGTTTGGCCTGGAAGTCTCAGTAGACGATGATCCTTCCAATGATCCACAGACAGTGGAAAACCAGACTAAACCATTTTACCCCAGACTCCATGCTCGATGCATGCAGGACTTTGAGAACAGAGAAGCCCACTTTGTATAATCAGACATCAGGACTGGGCATCAGCAAGTGTGTAAATACTATAAGAACTATCAAGACCCAATGAAGTGTTTTTATATAAGCTTTATATACAGTGTATCACAAAAGTGAGTACACCCCTCACATTTCTGCAGATATTTAAGTATATCTTTTCATGGGACAACACTGACAAAATGACACTTTGACACAATGAAAAGTAGTCTGTGTGCAGCTTATATAACAGTGTAAATTTATTCTTCCCTCAAAATAACTCAATATACAGCCATTAATGTCTAAACCACCGGCAACAAAAGTGAGTACACCCCTTAGTGAAAGTTCCTGAAGTGTCAATATTTTGTGTGGCCACCATTATTTCCCAGAACTGCCTTAACTCTCCTGGGCATGGAGTTTACCAGAGCTTCACAGGTTGCCACTGGAATGCTTTTCCACTCCTCCATGACGACATCACGGAGCTGGCGGATATTCGAGACTTTGCGCTCCTCCACCTTCCGCTTGAGGATGCCCCAAAGATGTTCTATTGGGTTTAGGTCTGGAGACATGCTTGGCCAGTCCATCACCTTTACCCTCAGCCTCTTCAATAAAGCAGTGGTCGTCTTAGAGGTGTGTTTGGGGTCATTATCATGCTGGAACACTGCCCTGCGACCCAGTTTCCGGAGGGAGGGGATCATGCTCTGCTTCAGTATTTCACAGTACATATTGGAGTTCATGTGTCCCTCAATGAAATGTAACTTCCCAACACCTGCTGCACTCATGCAGCCCCAGACCATGGCATTCCCACCACCATGCTTGACTGTAGGCATGACACACTTATCTTTGTACTCCTCACCTGATTGCCGCCACACATGCTTGAGACCATTTGAACCAAACAAATTAATCTTGGTCTCATCAGACCATAGGACATGGTTCCAGTAATCCATGTCCTTTGTTGAAATGTCTTCAGCAAACTGTTTGCGGGCTTTCTTGTGTAGAGACTTCAGAAGAGGCTTCCTTCTGGGGTGACAGCCATGCAGACCAATTTGATGTAGTGTGCGGCGTATGGTCTGAGCACTGACAGGCTGACCCCCCACCTTTTCAATCTCTGCAGCAATGCTGACAGCACTCCTGCGCCTATCTTTCAAAGACAGCAGTTGGATGTGACGCTGAGCACGTGCACTCAGCTTCTTTGGACGACCAACGCGAGGTCTGTTCTGAGTGGACCCTGCTCTTTTAAAACGCTGGATGATCTTGGCCACTGTGCTGCAGCTCAGTTTCAGGGTGTTGGCAATCTTCTTGTAGCCTTGGCCATCTTCATGTAGCGCAACAATTCTTCTTTTAAGATCCTCAGAGAGTTCTTTGCCATGAGGTGCCATGTTGGAACTTTCAGTGACCAGTATGAGAGAGTGTGAGAGCTGTATTACTAAATTGAACACACCTGCTCCCTATGCACACCTGAGACCTAGTAACACTAACAAATCACATGACATTTTGGAGGGAAAATGACAAGCAGTGCTCAATTTGGACATTTAGGGGTGTAGTCTCTTAGGGGTGTACTCACTTTTGTTGCCGGTGGTTTAGACATTAATGGCTGTATATTGAGTTATTTTGAGGAAAGAATAAATTTACACTGTTATATAAGCTGCACACAGACTACTTTTCATTGTGTCAAAGTGTCATTTTGTCAGTGTTGTCCCATGAAAAGATATACTTAAATATCTGCAGAAATGTAAGGGGTGTACTCACTTTTGTGATACACTGTATATACAGTGTATCACAGAAGTGAGTACACCCCTCACATTTCTGCAAATATTTTATTATATCTTTTCATGGGACAACACTATAGACATGAAACTTGGATATAACTTAGAGTAGTCAGTGTACAGCTTGTATAGCAGTGTAGATTTACTGTCTTCTGAAAATAACTCAACACACAGCCATTAATGTCTAAATGGCTGGCAACATAAGTGAGTACACCCCACAGTGAACATGTCCAAATTGTGCCCAAAGTGTCAATATTTTGTGTGACCACCATTATTATCCAGCACTGCCTTAACCCTCCTGGGCATGGAATTCACCAGAGCTGCACAGGTTGCTACTGGAATCCTCTTCCACTCCTCCATGA
This sequence comes from Trichomycterus rosablanca, assembly GCF_030014385.1. NCBI lineage: Eukaryota > Metazoa > Chordata > Actinopteri > Siluriformes > Trichomycteridae > Trichomycterus > Trichomycterus rosablanca. The sequence goes on along the minus strand of NC_085990.1, from coordinate 25,420,461 downwards.
TGACATCACGGAGCTGGTGGATGTTAGACACCTTGAACTCCTCCACCTTCCACTTGAGGATGCGCCACAGGTGCTAAATTGGGTTTAGTCCATCACCTTTACCTTCAGCTTCCTCAGCAAGGCAGTTGTCATCTTGGAGGTTGTGTTTGGGGTTGTTATCCTGTTGGAAAACTGCCATGAGTTTTCGAAGGGAGGGTATCATGCTCTGTTTCAGAATGTCACAGTACATGTTGGAATTCATGTTTCCCTCAATGAACTGCAGCTCCCCAGTGCCAGCAACACTCATGCAGCCCAAGACCATGATGCTACCACCACCATGCTTGACTGTAGGCAAGATACAGTTGTCTTGGTACTTCTCACCAGGGCGCCGCCACACATGCTGGACACCATCTGAGCCAAACAAGTTTATCTTGGTCTCGTCAGACCACAGGGCATTCCAGTAATCCATGTTCTTGGACTGCTTGTCTTCAGCAAACTGTTTGCGGGCTTTCTTGTGCGTCAGCTTCCTTCTGGGATGACGACCATGCAGACCGAGTTGATGCAGTGTGCGGCGTATGGTCTGAGCACTGACAGGCTGACCTCCCACGTCTTCAACCTCTGCAGCAATGCTGGCAGCACTCATGTGTCTATTTTTTAAAGCCAACCTCTGGATATGACGCCGAACACGTGGACTCAACTTCTTTGATCGACCCTGGCGAAGCCTGTTCCGAGTGGAACCTGTCCTGGAAAACCGCTGTATGACCTTGGCCACCACGCTGTAGCTCAGTTTCAGGGTGTTAGCAATCTTCTTATAGCCCAGGCCATCTTTGTGGAGAGCAACAATTCTATTTCTCACATCCTCAGAGAGTTATTTGCCATGAGGTGCCATGTTGAATATCCAGTGGCCAGTATGAGAGAATTGTACCCAAAACACCAAATTTACCAGCCCTGCTCCCCATTTACACCTGGGACCTTGACACATGACACCAGGGAGGGACAACGACACATTTGGGCACAATTTGGACATGTTCACTGTGGGGTGTACTCACTTATGTTGCCAGCTATTTAGACATTAATGGCTGTGTGTTGAGTTATTTTCAGAAGACAGTAAATCTACACTGCTATACAAGCTGTACACTGACTACTCTAAGTTATATCCAAGTTTCATGTCTATAGTGTTGTCCCATGAAAAGATATAATGAAATATTTGCAGAAATGTGAGGGGTGTACTCACTTTTGTGATACACTGTATATATATATATATATATATATATATATATATATATATATATATATATATATATATATATATATATATATTAATATATTACTCCATATGTTTGGAGACGGCAGCTTGTACTGATTCGAACAAGCTTATGAGCCAGTATTAATACAGGATGCACTTACCTTTCGAAAGTTACTTCGTCTTAGTTTTTTGGAAAAGAAAAATGAACAAAGAAAGACGAGTACAATTTGTTTCATGTTCTTTATTGTACACTCTTAGGCAAAAAAATTGGTCAACCCCAAAATTCCTATTAATGGTGGAAACAAATCAGAAAGGTTTTAAGATTTAAGGAAATGCATTACTGACAGCTGTGTCACCATTTGCTTGTCATTGCTTGTTGCTACAGTGAAGATTTTTATGGAGGGTGGCTCTGGAAACAGGGAACTTAACTTTAGTAGTGGTTTTAAAACAACATACATGTTTGATATGTCTGTATCGGTTTAATAGCTTAATGCAATTTTGGGTTTGTCCCTTTTTTCCTCAGGAGTGTACATCCAATATAAAACCTTTTAAAGATGCTACTAGAATGACTACGACTTTATTGTGCAATTGTACTTTTTATATTTTGCATTGTGCTAAACGTTTAATATATGCACGTGTTGTATTTTTGTACCTTTTACATCAAAAACTATTTTAACAAAACTCCTCCGTCTGTGGTATTGTGATTTCCTCAAGGTAAACACTGGATAATTTCAGAATTTATGGAAATAAGAACCCTGGGAAGTGTGTTTGCACATATTCACGTCAAATGTACACATATAATGATACCTAAAAATCAAACAAACTCTAGATATTTATGCTGCAAGTCCATGTCCATAGCTGGAAAGATTTTACTCTATGAGTAGCAGTCATAGTAATGGTAAAGGAGTTAAAGTAGGAACAAATATGTTCCAAGAAAACATAAATGGAGAAAGCTGCAGTGACACAAACAGAATGAAACCAAAATATTTCATGTTTTGTTTGGACAACTTAATTTCATTTGTTAATATACATCCATCCCTGCAATTCAGGCCTGCAACACATTCCAAAAAAGTTGGGACGGTGGTAATGTAACAAGATAAAATAATAATAATAGTTAATAATAATGTGACAGGTGATTGTAATCATGATTTGGATCAAAAGCAGTATCCACAAAAGGTTAAGTCTTTGAGGAGCAAAGATGGCGCAGTGGTAAAAACACACGCTAGCACACCAGAGCTGGGATCTCGAATACATTGTATTGAATCTCAGCTTTGCCATCCAGCTTGGCTGAGCGGCCACATGAACAACGATTGGCCTGTTGTTCAGATATGGGCGGGACTAAGCCGGATGGGGTCTCTCTCTCGCGACTGGTGCAATTGCGACCTCTGCTGGCTGATTAATGGTGCCTGCACAGAGATGAGGAAAAAAGTGCTCTCAGGGTGTGTCTCTCCATACACGACGCTGAGCTGCACTGCACTCATCAAAGAGTAAATGATAAGATGCATACGGCATGCTGCCCACGTGTCGGAAGGGGTGTGGGTTAGCTTCGTTCTCCTCAATCTGAGCAGGGATCGGCATTGGTGGAGAGGAAGCATGACGCAATCGGGCAATTGGACGCACTAAAAGGGAGAAAAAGGGGAGAAAATATGAAAAAAAATTTACACATATAATGATACCGAAAAATCTAACAAAATCTAGATATTTATGCACATACAAACATAAATGGAGAAAGCAGCAGTGGAAAGAATGGAACCGAAATATTTCAAGTTGTGTGTGGTCAACTTCAATTCATTTTTTAATATACCTCCATTCCTGTATGTCATGCCTGCAACACATTCCGGAAAAAAATAATCAGATTAAAAAAATATTAATAACAATATTGAATAATGATGTGATATCAAACAGGTAATGTTAACAGGTGATTGTAATCATGATTTGGATTTGGATGTTCCTCAAGAATGATTGGAAGGGCCACTCTGGTGGCGCAGTGGTAAAAACACACGCTAGCACACCAGAGCTGGGATCTCGAATACATTGTATTGAATCTCAGCGCTGCCATCCAGCTGGGCTGAGCATGAACAAAGATTGTCCTGTTGTTCATATAGGGGTGGTATATTAAGCTGGATAGGGACTCCTCATAACTGATGCAACTACGACCTCTGCTGGCTGAATGATGGCGCTGTAACAAACCGCTGTAAGTATACCAGGAAAGTAAACAGATAACTGAGGTGGGGAACCTAGCTGGCCACTTTAACTACGTGCAGATGGAAACACCATAACTTAATTGGGTATGCACAAAGCATGTATTTACATCCAGTAACCACAAAGCACTCACATGCACACATAATCTATATAAATTAAATAATACAAAACTGATGAAAGATAAGTCCTTAATTGTCCCAAAGTTTGAGTTTCAGCAAATTAAGTAAAGTATTGGGTCGCTCTCACCGGTTCAGGTGATTCAGTCCTTTTTGAGTGGTGCAGAAGCAGATGTATAGAAGAGTACGGATGAGATGAATTAATTCCTTGGAGTGGAGAGATGTTGAAGTGTTAATGTTCTGAGGTCCCAAAAAGCAAATATGGCCGGCCATGGAGTAAAAAAAACATTAAATAGAAAAAAAACATTAAATAAACTTTATAAATTAATTTGTATTTAATTAAGGGAAATAAGTATTTGATCCCCTACCAACCAGCAAGAGTTCTGACCCCCACAGAGAAGGCTGGAATGGGCTACAAGACCATCAGCAAGAAGCTTGGTGAGAAAGAGACCACTGTTGGTGCGATAATTCGAAAATGGAAGAAATACAAGATCACAGTCAATTGCCCTCGCTCTGGAGCTCCATGCAAGATCTCACCTCGTGGGGTAAGAATGATTCTGAGAAAGGTGAGGTCTGCCCAGAATTACACGGGAGGAGCTTGTCAATGATCTCAAGGGAGCTGGGAGCACAGTCACCAAGAAAACCATTAGTAACACACTTCGCCGTAATGGATTGAGATCCTGCAGTGCCTGCAAAGTCCCTTTGCTCAAGAAGGCTCATGTACAGGCCCGTCTGAAGTTTGCCAATGAACACCTGAATGATTCAGAGAAAGCTTGGGAGAATGTGATATGGTCAGATGAGACAAAAATTTAGCTCTTTGGCATCAACTCCACTCGCCGTGTTTGGAGGCAGAGAAATGCCCAGTGGGGATGGTGTTCTTGGGGTCATATCCAGCATTTCTCTGCTCCCAGCTCCCTTGAGATCATTGACAAGCTCCTCCCGTGTAATTCTGGACTGACTTCACCTTTCTCAGAATCATTCTTACCCCACGAGGTGAGATCTTGCATGGAGCTCCAGAGCGAGGGTGATTGACTGTGATCTTGTATTTCTTCCATTTTTGAATTATCGCACCAACAGTGGTCTCTTTCTCACCAAGCGTCTTGCTGATGGTCTTGTAGCCCATTCCAGCCTTGTGCAGGTCTACAATCTTGTCCCTGACGTCCTTTGATAGCTCTTTGGTCTTGCCCATGGTGGTCGAGTGATTTGAATGGAAGAATCTGATTCTGTGACAGGTGTCTTTTATACAGGGACAGGACTAATTTGTGTGCCTCATGGGCACATAACCGGTCTGTGGGGGTCAGAATTCTTGCTGGTTGGTAGGGGATCAAATACTTATTTCCCTTAATTAAATACAAATTAATTTATAACCTTTATTTAATGTTTTTTTTCTGGATTTTTTGTTGATATTCTGTCTCTCTCTGTTAAAATAAACCTTCCATAAAAATTATAGACTGTTCAAGTCTTTGTAAGGGGGTAAACTTACAAAATCAGCAGGGGATCAAATACTTATTTTCCCCACTGTATATATATATATATATATATATATATATATATATATATATATATATACACACATACATATACATATATATATATATATACAGTGTATCACAAAAGTGAGTACACCCCTCACATTTCTGCAGATATTTAAGTATGTCTTTTCATGGGACAACACTGACAAAATGACACTTTGACACAATGAAAAGTAGTCTGTGTGCAGCTTATATAACAGTGTAAATTTATTCTTCCCTCAAAATAACTCAATATACAGCCATTAATGTCTAAACCACCGGCAACAAAAGTCAGTACACCACTAAGAGACTACACCCCTAAATGTCCAAACTGAGCACTGCTTGTCATTTTCCCTCCAAAATGTCATGTGATTTGTTAGTGTTACTAGGTCTCAGGTGTGCATAGGGAGCAGGTGTGTTCAATTTAGTAGTACAGCTCTCACACTCTCTCATACTGGTCACTGAAAGTTCCAACATGGCACCTCATGGCAAAGAACTCTCTGAGGATCTTAAAAGACGAATTGTTGCGCTACATGAAGATGGCCAAGGCTACAAGAAGATTGCCAACACCCTGAAACTGAGCTGCAGCACAGTGGCCAAGATCATCCAGCGTTTTAAAAGAGCAGGGTCCACTCAGAACAGACCTCGCGTTGGTCGTCCAAAGAAGCTGAGTGCACGTGCTCAGCGTCATATCCAACTGCTGTCTTTGAAAGATAGGCGCAGGAGTGCTGTCAGCATTGCTGCAGAGATTGAAAAGGTGGGGGGTCAGCCTGTCAGTGCTCAGACCATACGCCGCACACTACATCAAATTGGTCTGCATGGCTGTCACCCCAGAAGGAAGCCTCTTCTGAAGTCTCTACACAAGAAAGCCTGCAAACAGTTTGCTGAAGACATGTCAACAAAGGACATGGATTACTGGAACCATGTCCTATGGTCTGATAAGACCAAGATTAATTTGTTTGGTTCAGATGTTCTCAAGCATGTGTGGTGGCAATCAGGTGAGGAGTACAAAGATAAGTGTGTCATGCCTACAGTCAAGCATGGTGGTGGGAATGCCATGGTCTGGGGCTGCATGAGTGCAGCAGGTGTTGGGGAGTTACATTTCATTGAGGGACGCATGAACTCCAATATGTACTGTGAAATACTGAAGCAGAGCATGATCCCCTTCCTCCGGAAACTGGGTCGCAGGGCAGTGTTCCAGCATGATAATGACCCCAAACACACCTCTAAGACGACCACTGCTTTATTGAAGAGGCTGAGGGTAAAGGTGATGGACTGGCCAAGCATGTCTCCAGACCTAAACCCAATAGAACATCTTTGGGGCATCCTCAAGCGGAAGGTGGAGGAGCGCAAAGTCTCGAATATCCGCCAGCTCCGTGATGTCGTCATGGAGGAGTGGAAAAGCATTCCAGTGGCAACCTGTGAAGCTCGGGTAAACTCCATGCCCAGGAGAGTTAAGGCAGTTCTGGGAAATAATGGTGGCCACACAAAATATTGACACTTCAGGAACTTTCACTAAGGGGTGTACTCACTTTTGTTGCCGGTGGTTTAGACATTAATGGCTGTATATTGAGTTATTTTGAGGGAAGAATAAATTTACACTGTTATATAAGCTGCACACAGACTACTTTTCATTGTGTCAAAGTGTCATTTTGTCAGTGTTGTCCCATGAAAAGATATACTTAAATATCTGCAGAAATGTGAGGGGTGTACTCACTTTTGTGATACACTGTATATATACAGTGTATCACAAAAGTGAGTACACCCCTCACATTTCTGCAAATATTTCATTATATCTTTTCATGGGACAACACTATAGACATGAAACTTGGATATAACTTAGAGTAGTCAGTGTACAGCTTGTATAGCAGTGTAGATTTACTGTCTTCTGAAAATAACTCAACACACAGCCATTAATGTCTAAATAGCTGGCAACATAAGTGAGTACACCCCACAGTGAACATGTCCAAATTGTGCCCAAATGTGTCGTTGTCCCTCCCTGGTGTCATGTGCCAAGGTCCCAGGTGTAAATGGGGAGCAGGGCTGTTAAATTTGGTGTTTTGGGTACAATACTCTCATACTGGCCACTGGATATTCAACATGGCAGCTCATGGCAAAGAACTCTCTGAGGATGTGAGAAATAGAATTGTTGCTCTCCACAAAGATGGCCTGGGCTATAAGAAGATTGCTAACACCCTGAAACTGAGCTACAGCATGGTGGCCAAGGTCATACAGCGGTTTTCCAGGACAGGTTCCACTCGGAACAGGCTTCGCCAGGGTCGACCAAAGAAGTTGAGTCCACGTGTTCGGCGTCATATCCAGAGGTTGGCTTTAAAAAATAGACACATGAGTGCTGCCAGCATTGCTGCAGAGGTTGAAGACGTGGGAGGTCAGCCTGTCAGTGCTCAGACCATACGCCGCTCACTGCATCAACTCGGTCTGCATGGTCGTCATCCCAGAAGGAAGCTGACACACAAGAAAGCCCGCAAACAGTTTGCTGAAGACAAGCAGTCCAAGAACATGGATTACTGGAATGCCCTGTGGTCTGACGAGACCAAGATAAACTTGTTTGGCTCAGATGGTGTCCAGCATGTGTGGCGGCGCCCTGGTGAGAAGTACCAAGACAACTGTATCTTGCCTACAGTCAAGCATGGTGGTGGTAGCATCATGGTCTTGGGCTGCATGAGTGCTGCCGGCACTGGGGAGCTGCAGTTCATTGAGGGAAACATGAATTCCAACATGTACTGTGACATTCTGAAACAGAGCATGATCCCCTCCCTTCGAAAACTGTTTTCCAACAGGATAACGACCCCAAACACAACCTCCAAGATGACAACTGCCTTGCTGAGGAAGCTGAAGGTAAAGGTGATGGACTAAACCCAATTGAGCACCTGTGGCGCATCCTCAAGTGGAAGGTGGAGGAGTTCAAGGTGTCTAACATCCACCAGCTCCGTGATGTCATCATGGAGGAGTGGAAGAGGATTCCAGTAGCAACCTGTGCAGCTCTGGTGAATTCCATGCCCAGGAGGGTTAAGGCAGTGCTGGATAATAATGGTGGTCACACAAAATATTGACACTTTGGGCACAATTTGGACATATTCACTGTGGGGTGCACTCACTTATGTTGCCAGCCATTTAGACATTAATGGCTGTGTGTTGAGTTATTTTCAGAATACAGTAAATCTACACTGCTATACAAGTTGTACACTGACTACTCTAAGTTATATCCAAGTTTTATTTCTATAGTGTTGTCCCATGAAAAGATATAATGAAATATTTGCAGAAATGTGAGGGGTGTACTCACTTTTGTGATACACTGTATATATATACTGTATATTTATATATATATATATATACACTGCCTGGCCAAAAAAAAGGTCACACACTCTAATATTTGGTTGGACCGCCTTTAGCTTTGATTACAGAACACATTCACTGTGGCATCGTTTCCACAAGTTTCTGCAATATCACAACATTTATTTCTGTCCAGAGTTGCATACATTTTTCCCCAAGATCTTGTATTGATGATGGGAGATTTGGACCACTGCACAAAGTCTTCTCCAGCACATCCCAAACATTCTCAATGGGGTTCAGGTCTGGAATCTGTGGTGGCCAATCCATGTGTGAAAATGATGTCTCATGCTCCCTGAACCACTCTTTCACAATTTGAGCCCGATGAATCCTGGCATTGTCATCTTTAAATATGCCCGTGCCATCAGGGAAGAAAAAATCCATTGATGGAATAACCTGGTCGTTCAGTATATTCAGGTAGTCAGCTGACCTCATTCTTTGGGCACATAACGTTGCTGAACCTAGACCTGACCAACTGCAGCAACCCCAGATCATAGCACCTCCCCCACAGGCATAATGGGTGCATCACTTGCCAGTTGCCTCTCTTCTTACCCTGATGCGCCCATCACTCTGGAACAAGGTAAATCTGGACTCATCAGACCAATGACCTTCTTCCATTGCTCCAGAGTCCAATCTTTATGCTCCCTAGCAAATTGAAGCCGTTTTTGCCGGTTAGCCTCACTGACAAGTGGTTTTCTTAAGGCTACACAGCTGTTTAGTCCCAATCCCTTGAGTTCCCTTCACATTGTGCATGTGGAAATGCTCTTATTTTCACTATTAAACATATCCCTGAGTTCTACTGTAGTTTTTCTACCATTTGATTTCACCAAACGTTTAAGTGATCGCCGATCACGATCATTCAAGATTTTTTTCCGACCACATTCCTTCCTCAAAAATGATGCTTCCCCACTGTCCTTCCACTTTTTAATAATGCGTTGGACAGTTCTTAACCCGATTTTAGTAGTTTCAGCAATCTCCTTAGATGTTTTCTCTGCTTGATGCATGCCAATAATTTGACCCTTCTGAAACAGATTAACATCTTTTCCACGATCACAGGATGTGTCTTTCCACATGGTTGTTTAACATATGAGGAGCTACTCACTGCATCAGTTAGGGTTAAATAACTTGTTGCCAGCTGAAACATAATCACCCATGAAGTAATTATCCAGTGGGAGGCTCTTACCTATTTGCTTAGTTACATCCAGGTGGTGACCTTTTTTTTGGCCAGGCAGTGAATATAGAAGAGGGTATATACTGTATATAGTATATATAAGAATGATTGGAAGGGATTTGTGTATTTCTGCAATTACAGTGCATACTATAATTAAGATTCAATGAATCTAGAGGAATTTCATTGTGTAGAGAAAAGAGTAATAATTCAGAGAAATCTCATGCCATGTAAAGCATGCAGAAGACTGATGTCTGCTGCATCAAGAAATGAAATCTGAAACTCTACACAAAGCAAAAGTCATCCATCAATTCTATGCAAAAACGCCACCATCAGCACCCACGGCCTGGGTGACTTGTATAATATATGTGTGACAGTACCATTGACACAGAGGTGTATGTTGGGATTTTATTGTGACATGTTGGGACATTGTGGAGATCATTCTCCAACCTAGTCATCTCTCTTGATGACTCCCAGATCAGACCATCTGATAAGGTAAGAAGACTTGGTGTCGTCCTGGATAACCAGCTGACCTTCTCTTCTATTGTAGCCAACATAACAAGATCGTGCCGGTTCCTCCTCTACAACATCAGGAAGATTCGACCACTTCTCTCCATTGAAGCCACTCAGATTCTGGTCCAGTCACTTGTAATCTCACAGTTGGACTACTCCCTCCTGGCAGGTGCTCCCATGTCTACTTCCAAACCCTTGCAGCTCATTCAAAATGCACCTGCTTGCCTGGTTTTTAACCAGCCCAAACACTGTCACATCACCCCACTGCTGCGTTCTCTTCACTGGCTTCCTGTAGCTGCATGCATTCAATTTAAAACACTGATGCTCGCCTACAAAGCCAAAAATGGACCATCCCCAAGCTACCTTCGTGGTCTAATCACACCCCGCTCTGATATCTGGTCTAATCACACCCCGTGAACTGATATAACAAAGAAAACAAGGTATGAGGTGTGAAGATGAATAGACTGCGTTTGTGTGCTTTTACTGTTGTGAGTGCTTGAGGCTGGATTCGAACCAGCAACTCACTGATCTCTACAGGGTACATGGACAAACTGGTAGGAAAAACACTCTAAAAGGTGGTAGTAAAAAAAAGGTGGGAATGGAAAACAAAGGAGACACTGAAAATGGCGTGCTCAAACAACGGGAGACAATAGTAATCAGATAAAGTCTAACACAAACTTCAGCAACAGCCTTGGGGCTGAAAATACTCATTTAACTAAAATGTTTGCTGTCAGAAATTAATAAACTTAAAGACAGTGAGCTGAACCCTTTAAGTCCAGCTTACTGTTTTCACCCAGATTCTCTCCCTGAGTTTAGACCTCAGTTAATCTGTCTGCTGGGGTTTGTAGCCTTTAACCTATATAAAATGTTACTATATAAAATTTTAACCTATATTTCTTTTACTTGCTTGTTGTAGCTTTCTTTTTCTTTTCTTTTCACCTTTTTGCTAGTTACCATACCATCTGCCCCTCTACAAAGGTGCAGCACTGAGCCATGGTTTGAGTGAGCTTTTTATGCAGAGCCCTGCAGGTGTGTCTGATCAGCCGTGATCAGCAGTAATCAGTGCTGGAAATGGAGTTCTGAGAGCTGCTCCCAGCTGCTCTCTTACTGCGCCGCCCAGACCCCCTGCTGGTGACTGGCGGCGTGGACCGACCACTTACACAATGTAACATACTGTATTTGCCCTGGAGGCCCATGGTTATTTTAAAAAGTCAATACCAGGCCTCATTCTGTATGCACTAAAAGATAATTAACAAACCACAGACTGTTGTTTTTATTGCATTTTACAAACTTTTCTGTAAATGTGGTTGGTAACTACACACACAAACAGTAAAAATACTTTGTTACTGTAATTAAGTGCAATTAGTAGGGCAGTGTAATTAGGGCAGTAGTAGCTCAGTGGTTAAGGCAAGGCAAGACAAGGCATAGGGTGCCGGTTCAAGTCTCACTACAGGAAAGTTGCCACTGTTGGGCCCCTGAGCAAGATCCTTAACCCTCAATTGCTCAAATTGTATTTGAACAGTGGTAGCCTAGTGGGTAGAGCTTTGGGCTATCAACTGAATGGTTAAGAGTTTGAATCTCAGCTCCACCATGCAGCCACTGTTGGACCCTTGAGCAAGGTCCTTAACCCTCTCTGCTCCAGGGGCGCCGTACGATGGCTGACCCTGTGCTCTGACCCCAGCTCCCAAACAAGCTGGAATATGCAAAGAAAGAATTTCATTGTACTGTACAGCTGTATATGTATATATGACAAATAAAGGCATTCTATTCTACTTTATTTATTGTATTTTACTTAAGAATTATATATATATTTTTCAACGTATATTAATAAAAAATTTAAATGTGCTTTCTACTTGCTTTATAGAAATGATTTTATTATCAAAACTTTAAATCTGACAGCTTCAAGGTAAGGCAAGAAGTCACCAAGCACCAGTCACCAGCAACTGTCTCATGTAGTGACGTAAGGACACAGGGAAGTTCAGCATTTTCAAAACTGTGAAAATGCAAAAACCCTTTACTTAATTTCCTGTCTGATTGGAGCTTTCAGGTTTTATTTAGCAATGTTTAGGGTGTAAAGGGTTAATAGAAAGTTAAGTGTAATGAAACATAACCAACTACAGTTGTTAAAAAAAATTTGATTGGCCGTGCATGTCTCAAATAAGTGTTTTCTCTTCTACGGTGTTGAATGGTATATCTGACAGGAAGGAAATCTTATTCCATAGCTTGTTTCCTGAACTTTACTTCATTGTATTTTTGACTTAACTGAATGTCTTCCAGGCCTTGGATAAACACGACCCAGTAGAGGTGTATTTCTGTCTTCAGGATATCTGTGCTTGGACTTTTTTTTCTGAAAGTGTGCTAAGCAAGTTCATCATCCCCTCTTGAGCTCTGTAGATTCTTTGGAAAAACAAAACTTTGATATTGTTTTGTTGTACAACCCCAGATCAGTTGGGACAGTATTAAAAATGCAAATAAAATAAAAAAGTGTTCCTTACATTTACTTTGACTTTTATTTTATTGCAGACAGTTTGAACCCGGGATATTTCATGTTTTATCTGCTCAACATTATTTCATTTGTTAATATACCTCCATTCCTGCATTTCAGGCCTGCAACATATAAAAAAAAAGATGTGGGACGGGTCAATTTAGGGCTAGTGATGAGGTGAAAAAATGATGTGATTCATGATGTGAACAGGTGATTGTAATCATGGTTTGTTACAAAAGTAGCATCCAGGAATCCTGTGCGAAAAAGAAGCCTTATGTTAACCATGTCCAGAAGCGACGTCAACTTCTCTGAGCTCAGAGGCATCTAGGATGGACCATCACACAGTGGAAACGTGTATTGTGGTCAGATGAATCAGCATTCCAGGTCTTTTTCGGAAAAAATGAACACTGTGTGCTCCTGACCAAAGACAAAAAAGACCATCCCGACTGTTATCAGCTACAAGTCCAAAAGCCAGGGTCTGTCATGGTATGGGGCTGTGTCGGTGTCCTTGGCAAAGGTCATTTACACTTTTGTGATGGCAGCATTAATGCAGAAAAGTACATTAAGATCTTAGAGCAACATATGCTGCATTCAAAACGTCATCTTTTCCAGGAACGTCCATGCATTTTTCAACAAGACAATGCAAAACCACATGCTGCACACATTACAAAGCATGGCTGTGGAAGAAGAGGATACGGGTACTAAACTGGCCTGCCTGCAGTCCTGACCTGTCCCCAATAGAGATTGTGTGGAGAATTTTAAAATGAAAAATGCAACATCGACGACCCCGTACTGTTGCTCATCTTAAGACGTGTTTGCAGGAAGAATGGGACAAAATAAAAGCTGAAACACTAAATCACTTGGTATCCTCGGTGCCAACTCTGTTTTTTTTTAATTATTTGCATTTTCCATGCTGATGTACTTACTATTTTTATACAAAACAAAAACATTTTTTATAAAAAACAAAAAACAAAAAAAAACATTATATGGCCAAAAATATGTGAAGTATTCTCCTTTTTGAAACTATAACTGCCTCCCGTGTGGCCTTAGCTCTCCACTATAGCAAGTTTGAATTTCAGCAAAACCATGTTGGAGGGGGCGTGTGGTGATCCAGCTTTCCTCGATTAGAATAGGGTTGTGCGTGAGGCAGTGGATTTACAGTCAGGAACTGGAAATGACTGGGAGATAAAGGGGGAAATATCCTGCCCATTTTGGAATGTGTAAGTCAGGCTTACATTAAGATTTTGGAATTTGCAAAGTCATGATCCCAACAATACAGGGAATACACAGACTATGCTAAAGAGTCAAGTATAGCTGAGGCCAAAAGTCTGAGAGTGCTGGTAAAACAATGTAATTTAATTTAATATACTTTATTTTCTTATTGTATTTGCTGATTGTAAAAAGAAAGTAAGCACTTTAGTGAAAGTGATCATGTCAATTTATATCTACTATATCAGATTTGTCCAAGTCTGATGGTCAAGATAAAAAAGCTAAAAGACATAAGTTGTTTAAGTTGTTCTGTATGTATATTATCGACCCAACATATATAACCATATTCTGAAAAACCATATTTTTAGCCATAACATTAAAACCACCTCCTTGTTTCTACACTCACTGTCCATTTTATCAGCTCCACTTATCATATAGAAGCACTTTGTAGTTCTACAATTACTGACTGTAGTCCATTTGTTTCTCTACATACCTTTTAGCCTGCGTTCACCCTGTTCTTCAATGGTTAGGACCCCCACAGGACCACTACAGAGCAGGTATTATTTAGGTGGTGGATCATTCTCAGCACTGCAGTGACACTGACATGGTGGTGGTGTGTTAGTGTGTGTTGTGCTGGTATGAGTGGATCAGACACAGCAGCGCTGCTGGAGTTTTTAAATACCGTGTCCACTTACTGTCCACTCTATTAGACACTCCTACCTAGCTGGTCCACCTTGTAGATGTAGAGTCTATTGCTGCTGTTTGAGTTGGTCATCTTCAAGACCTTCATCAGTGGTAACAGGACGCTGCCTACGGGGCGCTGTTGGTTGGATATTTTTGGTTGGTGGACTGTTCTCAGTCCAGCAGTGACAGTGGGGTATTTAAAAAGTCCATCAGCGCTGCTGTGTCTTATCCACTCATACCAGCACAACACACACTAACACACCACTACCATGTCAGTGTCACTGCAGTGCTGAGAATGATCCACCACCCAAATAATACCTGCTCTGTAGTGGTCCTGGGAGAGTCCTGACCATTGAAGAACAGCATGAAAGGGGGCTAACAAAGTATGCAGAGAAACAGATGGATTACAGTCAGTAATTGTAGAACTACAAAGTGCTTCTATATGGTAAGTGGAGCTAATAAAATGTACAGTGAGTGTAGAAACAAGGAGGTGGTTTTAATGTTATGGCTGATCAGTGTATGAGTGTGAGTGTGTTTGCCCTGTGATGGACTGGCGACCTATCCAGGGTGTCTATGATCCTGAGAAGGATGAAGTGGTGGTGAAACAGACAATGAATGAATGTATGTGTATTGTATATACAGTACACATATCTCTCTTTCTAGCTTCTTTGTCTCCTGGACAGCTATGCAAGAAGTGCTGACCTGCACTCCCTGACCTGTGTGCTATTTGCAGAATCGAATGCAGTCAGATTGTAAGTCTGAACACTACACTCTCTTAAGGCTTCAACAAGTGCTTTTTTATTTTTAGTCTCCAGGAAATCAGAGTTTCCGCAGCCTCTGTTTTTTACGCAAACACACAGCAGTTAGGACATCACTTCTGCGTATACGGAAGCATAAATCAATCTTATGGCCCTTAGATTATCTCCATGGTTTTTCTGAATATAGATCTTGGCATGTTGGGTGGGCTTTGACCAGGAGTGAAGCTGAAAGAAGCCTTGGAACAATGTGTTCCTGGTTTGATTACAAGGAGGCAGAGCAACAGGAAAAGTAGAATCCTGTTGACTTGACTTGACTTCTATCTTTCTCCAGGTTTTAAGAGACCCAGTGGCTGCTGACTCACTTCACTTACTCAGTTTTCCCATTTCCATTTCTGTCATATTATACACTGGTGACCAGGATGTGTAGAGGACAGTGGAAAAAACATTCTAGAATACACTTGACTTGTTTTAAAAATAAAACCAGAAGGTCACAGGAAGAAATGCACATAGTTACAAACTCAGTTACTGTAACTAAATTACTGAAATTAGCAAATGAGAAAATTTGAGTAGAATTTTAGAAAAACGTGCTGGTGCTTGGTGTATATTTAGTGTTGCTGTCGGTGTTAGTGTGTGTAAACCTGTCCTGTCATCCATCTGTGTCCATTGTATTTTGTATATAGCAACTGTAAATAGTCATCTGTTATCACTTCTCCCACCTCGCCCATCTGCCCTACTAGATAGATAGACAGACAGACAGACAGACAGACAGATAGATAGATAGATAATCACAGTAACTATAATAAAGACATCTGTTACGTATAAAGGGGCAGGGAAAAAAAGTCTGCCCGACATGAAAGGATACACAGACTAATAAACCAATAATGCTAAACTCAACTGTACAATCCAGGATTATGTTCTAACCAATGGTCAAAGATGAGATAATACTGGTGCTAAGGTGGTGCAGCGGTAAAACATGCTAGCACACCGAAGCTGACATCTCGAACTCGTCGGGTTTGAGCCTACACAAACAACGATTGGCTTGTTGTTTCAGGGAAGGGTGCCGGAGGGAATTCCTCATAACTGGTGCAATTACGTGAAAAGATGCAGTCGACTACTGCACACTTGTCGGAGTTAGTCCCGGCTCTCCTCAGTCAGAGTGGAGGCAACATCAGTAAAAAGGATCCTACTGACTAGATTGAGAGGAAATTTGGGGGAAAATGCAAAAAAAAAGATGAGATAATACTAACTTTTCTAGTGTCTTCATTAGATGGAATGAAGTCAGGGCCACTGACTTGAGGCTGACCGTTCTTGGGAACTTGAAACCACACAATATGTTTTCTACATATGACTTTTTTTCATGCTGCAGCTCAGGTTAAATATGCGCTACAGGATTCCAATCCACCTGCTCAGCACACAGCTTCATTACTCTGAACTCAGTACCATCAGGTCTTGCAGCCTTATTGTGCTTGAGTTTATTCATATCCTTGACCTGGTCCTTAGTGAATGTTAGCCTGGGAGTCTGTGGTGAGAGGGGTGAGGGATGTGAATAGTTGTTTTTTGTCGATATGGGTGATAGCTGTTCAGTGGTGTGAATGGTGAAAGAAGTAAAGGGTGTGATAGCCGAGCTAAACTCAGGCACCAAGAAATGTGTGAGGGGTCGTAGCTTTTTTGGGAAAAATGGACGAAAAGGACCATCCAGACTGTTATCAGCAACAAGTCCAAAAGCCAGGGTCAAAGGTAATTTACACTTCTGTGATGGCAGCATTAATGCAGAAAAGTACATTCAGATCTTAGAGCAACATATGCTGCCTTCAAGACGTCATCTTTTCCAGGGACGTCCATGCAGTCCATGCAAGTTATTTTGAGACAATGTTTATAATTAAAAAAAAAGCATTTTACAAGTGATTTTGACTTGACACAGTAGAAATCTGGCAACCCTTAGATCAGACGCTTCACTTTTCTTTACAGTGGTTGAAGTTAAAACATGACTGGTCTTTTTTGAGATGCAGTGACATAAAATACTGAATATGGTTTAATAAAAGACATTGGGACATACAGATCCCCTCCATGACACCTGGTACACTGGACAAGTATCCAGAAATGTTATCTTTACTTTTTTGTTATTAATATGGCTGATTCTGAAATTATTAAATACTATATATTCATTTGGTGGTTCATGGCATGGCTTTAACCATGGCCATAACCAATTTACCAGGCACTCCATAAGCTAGCCCTCCACTGCTGAGATGCAAGTTTAATTGACAATTAGGAGTGTCTGAGGGGGTGGATGGTTGCCGCAATTACGGCCTCTGCTGGCTGGTCAAGCTGCCTGCAAGAGAAATGGGAAATATCACAGGTAGTTGCACATGACTCTTTGTTTGTGATAACACTTCTTGTGAGATCCCATCTCTGCATAGTGAAAGAAGGGGTCTGTGACCGTGTGCATGTCTAAGGGGGCGCGTGATAGCCAGAGGCTCTGTTCGGTTCAGGGTGGGGGGTTTGCAGTGGTGGACGAAGTTGTAACTGTGAAATTGGATACAACTAGATTTAATGGAAAAAATGGGAAAATGCAAAAACTTATATAACTAATTCACCTACTGAAATGTTTGGATGTACCCAGGAGTGCTGTAGCCAAGAATATCTTGTCTTGTTCTAAATACTACAAGAGCAAGATCAGCTAGGTACTCAGTGGTTCAGAAATCATTGGTTGTCACAAATCACAAATCAACATCATTACCTGTCCACAATGTATTCCTGCCTTGTGTTCTGTGTTTTCAGATGGTGCCACAAGGTTTAATAAAAGACATTGGGATATAGATCCTCTCCATGACACCTGATACACTGGACAAGTATCCACAAAAATGTTACCTTGACTCTTTTGTTATTAATATGGAACTTTGATCAGTGGTTTAGGATAGTGCTAAAGAGAATGTAGTGCAGGTAGTTTCAATGTCGATTTCCTAATCTAAACTTGCCAAATGTATGGACCTTAGCAGATAGGAAGGGAAAACGATGCATCATTCAGTAGAAGGTTCTGTCTGATTCATTTGGTCCTAGAAAATCTCTCATATTAAAATGATTCATTAAATATTACAAAACATTTAGCCAAACTCACTTACAGCTTTATCAGTGTTTTATCATATAATTATTTTAACATTGCAGATGCAGAAAGTTTTGTTTATGGTTAGATATTTATGGCTTTTGTCCCCCTCTGTGTTATAAAAGTAATGCAGCTACTGATAACTACTAGATACAAGCTAAAGGACGTCACAACAGTAAAAACCACATCAATATTTAAATAAACATTTATTCCAAGGCAGGTACATCAGAAGCTTCATTTCACTGAGTACATCCAAAGTAACCAAAGTGTTTGAATGGTCAGCGTTTTTCTCCTTATCTTCTATTTTACACATCAAATGTAACGTAACAGTAATTTTTACTTTAATTTCATTTATTTGTTTTTTTAATTAAGAAAATAAGAAGCAGCAATTATGACTTCAGAATTATGAAATACATTAAAGTAAATTAAGTAATTATAAATAGAGTTTAAGTAAAAATAAAGACATTGTAGGTTAATAAATTGGTAAGTTAAAAAATAAAATAAAATATAAACAAATGAAGAAACACTGAAAGGTATGTACATTATTTGACTTGAAAACATTTAATTTATGTGAAATGTGCAACAAACATATGACCGCCCCAAACACAGACAATCATCTCCATCGCAATAAATTCATGTGGTTTTAATCTGCTGCTTTAATATAAGTGCAATAACTTTTTTTTTTAAATATGTGCAATACCTGCTGTACTTTGTACTCTGTGCAATACATTGTAAAACTGTGCAATATTTGCTTAACTTTTTTTAACGACTGTTTAGATTTTGTAATTTTTTACATATCCTTACTTTTCTACTTTTTAATATATGTGTATGATATATTCCGCCGAATCGGTGCCATTTCCGTCCCCAGGACATTACATGTATAAATGTGCACAAAAAAATAACTGTAAAATACATTTTATTATTAAGCATAGTGTCTTATACATTGACCTAATAGCAATTTTAAGATATACAATTAAAAACATTAATAAAAACTACCTATAACACTGAAAAAATTGCATTTGTTACCTGTCCCCGCTCTCTAACGATACACTTTACCATAAAATATAATTATTAAAATCCTTCGGAGATGTAATTTTTTTTGCATTGTTGTGTGACTCCAAATCCCATCTATGCGTTAAAAATATTTTAAGTCACATGTTATATAATATATACAAATATAAACAAGTCACATGTTCAACAGGAAGTTGCATCAGTTGGATCTTCTGAAGGCCATGGGAAGACCAAAAGTAAGTCCCCTTCTTTTTTTTTCTGTATATTTGATCATTTTGTAAGTATGACTGAGGAGGTAAATCTCAACAATCTCTCCTGTTTTCCTAGATGTTATTTGTTTATTTTTAAAATACAATTTTAGGAAAATCACTAAAATGTGCTTAGTGTCCTCGTGCTATTAGCATAGCCGCCATGTAGCTATATTTTATGTTTTTGCTAATTCTATGCTAAAAACTCAGTCCTGTTACTTTCAGTCCTGTTACTCATATAAAGAGTAACAGGACTGAGTGCCAGTAACAGGAGTGAGTAGAGTCCTCTGGTTTATTGATTTATTAGTGTGAATATTAGTCAATGTAATACTATTCACCTTTTTTAAGGTTTACAGTTGAAATGACTGAAGTTGTTGAGATTTAATATCAGTTTCACAATGTGGATACCATACAGGGTGCCAATCCACCACTAAGTGCTGCAGAAAAGCAACGACGCTATCGTGCTCGATGTGATGCTGACCCAGAGAGGAGAGAAAGATATTTAGAGAAGGAACGAGAAAAATACAGGAAGGATCTAAAATCAGGCAGGAAGAAAAGGATCAATAACCTAAGTGAGAGAGAAAAGCGCAGACAACGCAAAAAATGGAGGGAAACATATCATAGAATCAAGGACAGGAAAGAAGCTCTACAACACCTCATCACCCCTTCACACAGTCCCCAGTTATCACCAGCACAAGCTGTAATCCACAACCAAGCACTTCCAGGTGTAGTTTATGAAATGGGTCAAGTGTCAAAGAAAATGTGCAACGGAGTATTCTGATTCAAACTTGACTGGATGTAGTGTGTGGGCTCAGATGCAGTATTGTGGCTGTAGTGAGCAGGATTATAGAAATGATCTGTGCATGTGATAGAAGATGACCAGTGCAGGAGAGAAATTAAACGACATATAAGTTCCCTGTTAAAGGCTAACTTGCAACTTTGCAAATTTCTAGTTTATTCCAGTTAATTCCTATGGAAAGTTTCCAACTTTGAATTTTGCAACCTTAGTTGTGCAACAACCAAATGTTAGAATTTATTTAGAAGTAGCTGATGGAAATAGACATTATTGCATTATAGTATTAAATTCTGCTTATCGAGTCACAGAGATAATGTAACAGTACATTTAACCAACTGCAATGTAGGGCTGGGTATCGCCACTAATTTCCTGGATCGATTCGATTCCGATTCACCAGGTCCCGATTCGATTCGATCTTCGATTTTTGATTTTCGATTCGATTTTCGATTCAACACATTTAGGCATATTTGAGTTACATTAACAGGTTTTGTTTAAATATGTACAGATGTTCAGAGAACGAATGTGATAATTGTACAAAGAACACTCATTATTAAAAATATTTGTGTATTTTGTTTACATAAATAATTAATCCAAAACAGAAAACAGTAACATTCATTTTTTATTGTTATTTTATATGTCTGACACGCTACAACATTGTAAATGTAATGTAAAAATACACCTGGCTGTTGAACAGCTTATGCCAAGTTTACACTACACGACACTCTGATTAACACCTGGTCGCTGTAATGTTCACACTACACGACTGATCGGCGATGGGGGGTTTTACACTACACCATCTATCACCAGGGAGAATCACAGGCGAGCTTCTCTGGTCTCCAAAACTATGTTTTGTCACGAAAACACACATGAGAAGTGATGAAAGGTTTAATGATATCACGTCCAAACATGCATATCAACAAGTAGCGAGCGATCAAAGTTTTGGCAACACGAGCAGCATGGCTTGTTCTATAGTGAGTTGGAGGTTAATAAATATTTTGTTTTGTAGAGAACGATCAGGTCAGAAATACTGTAAAACTCGCGTGTGCTGATGTATTCTGATAGAAACTATATTACCACCTGTACCACCTGTTTACAACCTCCCCCCTGTGTTTCCCCTCGCTGTTTCTCACATTGATTGAGAGCCGAGTTTTGATCGCAGAGCGAACACCGAGTTCCTCCCGAACCTAGCGCTGACCCGTCGCCGAGTGAAAATCAGTGCAAAAAGTTGTGTAGTGGTCATAACTTGAGCTTCTGCCATGCTAAACTGATGTGCAGGTCATATCTCGTTGCATGAAAAAACACTGGCTGGTCACGCGAAATTAAAGGGGGTAACAGATTTCCGTGTGCACCGTAAAAAGGGGCGTATTTAAAAGATCGATCTCACGTTTATATGAATCGATATCGGATCGTTCAAATAAAGATCGATTCGAATCGAAAAATCGATTTTATAAACCCACCCCTACTGCAATGTGTTATTTAATGTGATGCATGTGTGTTTTAGGCAACACAATCAAGGGCAGAGAAGAAGACGAAAAAAACAAAAGAATCTTCAGAAGAAAATTCAAGAATTACAGGTTCTGTTGAAGAAACAAACCCAAAAAATAGAAAAGTACAAGAAACAAGTCCAGCGCATGAAAAAGAATAATGCTTCTCCACGCACAAAAGTAAAAAGGCAGATGAGACAGCTTCCATGTGCAGCTATTCAGAAGACTCTTTTGTTTCATTAGGCTCTGGTAGAGGACATCTGAAACAAATACAAAGCAGCACAGGGGGAGAAGGAAAGGCAAATAATTTCAAAAATAACAACAGGAAAAGTTCTGAAAAAGTTCAGGCTGCAGCGCTTGGCTCAAAATTCATTGGGCTTTTCAAAGAAAAGATGGAAGAATGAGAAAAATGGAAAGGTTAACTACACCTACCAGCGGAAGCGGAACAACAGGGTTGGAGATAGTTTGTTAAGCAGAGTGAGAGCTTTCTACTCAAGGGATGATGTGAGTCGCATCACAACTGGGAAGAGGCAGACCATCACTTGGAAAAAAAACAAAAAGCAAAAACGTTTCCTTTTGGATACCATGAAAAATTTGCACATTAAATTTTTGGCTGAAGAAGAAAGCTCCATCTCTTACTCACTCTTCTGTTTGCTTCGACCTTTTTGGGTTGTTCATCCAACTCTGAGTGACCGGGACACATGCATGTGCAAGGTGCATGAGAATCTGGGTTTTATTGTGCAGAAGCTCCACCACTTGAAAGTGATCAGCACCGTCAATCTGCATGACTTTGTGAAAGCCATCACATGCGACACAGAAAACATTAAATGCATGTATGGAGAATGTTCTGAATGCAAGGACCTCTCTTGCCCAGTCTCTAGCCAGTACAATGCAGAGAGTCAAGTGACTTATCTCCAGTGGGCAATAGTGGATAAGGAACACAAGAATGACCCCAATGGCAAAACATCTAAAATCACAATAAAAAAAGAGTTCTAGACCACACAAGCAGAACTGCTGGAACTGCTGAACCTGCAACTGCATAGGTTTAAGAGACACACTTACAACATCAATAATCAGTTTGGACACTACAGGGCACTGGCATTGAAAGCACATGAATGTCTAATTCATGTTGACTTTTCCGAAAATTACCTCTGCAAGTACAGCACAGAAATACAGGCAGTACACTTTGGAGCATCACACCAACAGGCAACACTGCACACGGGTGTGCTTTATGTGCATTCATCACCCCGCCCAATGTCCTTCTGCACAGTGTCCCCCTCAAGGCAAAAGGGCCCACCAGCAATTTGGCAGCACTTGTCACCAGTGCTTAATTACGTGCAGAGTGCACATCCAGAGGTCTCCACGATCCATTTTTACAGTGATGGCCCATGCACTCAGTATAGACAGCGAGGGAATTTTTTCCTGTTTTGTACTGAGCTGTTCAGACAAGGATTCACTGCTGGGACGTGGAACTTCTTTGAGGTGAGCCATGGGAAGGGTGCCCCAGATGGTGTGGGAGGAGCCCTGAAGAGGAGGGCTGACAGTCTGGTCAGCAAAGGGACAGACATTCCTAATGCTGCAGAGCTGTATACTGTGTTGCAAAAGGCAGAAACAACAATAAAGTTGTTTTTTGTCAACGAGGAAGCAGTTGAGAAAGCAGTTTTGGAGATGCCCAATGATGTGCCACCAATTCCATCCACCTTGAGGATGCATCAGGCAGTGACCCTAGCCCAAGGAGAACTGACATACAGGGATGTCAGCTTCTTGTGTACAACAAAACAAAACCTGACCTGTGACTGCTTTAATGCAAAGCATTTCACGTTCAGTCATCAACAGACGGCTCCCATAGCCATGGAAGTTCAGTGGCAAAGTTGTTGGCAAATGGTGTGTGGTGAAGTACGAGGGTAACCTATACCCTGGCATCATCATAGATACAAGTGAAACACATGTTGAGGTCCGTTGCATGCACAAAATGGGGGTCAACAGGTTTTTCTGGCCAGCACGTGAAGACATGCTTTGGTACCTTTTTGAGGATGTTTTGTGTATTATCCCACCTCTGAGGCCAGTCACAGGTCGCTATATGGAAATGAAAAAAGAGCTCTGGGCCACACTAGAGAAGATCTCTTGGAAAAGGCCAGACAAGTTTGTTTTTACACACACGCGCGCACACACAAGCACATGGCTCTGTTACCGAGTGTTCATTCCTGTTACCCAGTGTTCATTCCTGTTACCCAGTGTTCATTCCTGTTACTTGATTATTTTTTCTAAAAAAAAAAATGATAAACCACTTTTTTTCCAACTATGTTTGGTCCATCATTTATCCATTTGTTTAATAAATTACATGATAAAAAATTTGATCAATTTCAGGTTAGGGTCTTCTTGAAAAGATAAAAATGGCTTTGCATCTTTTAGAAAAGTACAACGTGCATGCATATGTAGTGACTTTTTAGTTAAAAGTATCAATTATTTGAACTATTTCTTTAAAATAAACACTTTCTTGAGGGAAAATCAAAGGAATTAGTTGACATGCTTTTAAACATGCTTTTTTAAATGTCACATGAAAAAGTAACAGGACTGAAAAAAATTTAACCATCTTCGACTTAGAAACCTTGTAAAAAATTTAATAAAGCTGCCTGTTATTACATTCAGAGTTGAAAAAAGATACAAAATTAAGTTTAATTTAAAACAGTTACAACAAGCAAATGGCACCCATTCGGTGGAATGGCCCGTATATATTTGTAAACACTTTGTATTTTTATATTCTTGAAAGCTGCTGTAACACTGCACATTTCCCCCTGTGGGATAATAAAAGGCTATCTTATCTTATTTATGTTATTTAAAAAAAAAGTATATTTACAACTGTTTGTTATGTTTAGTTCATTTTTTATTCATTCTTTACTTCCAAAGTTTGTTGTTTTACATAAAATTGAGCTCCTGGTTTGCAGAAAATTGTTTTATTTAGTTTACATTCTTTTTACATTATTAGAATGTTACAAAATATTATATATAAAAAATATTTTAGTTTAATACACTTCTTGTTTAAATGAAGTTTGCAGGTCTAGAGTTTATTGTTAATTTTCTATTATATATATATATATATATATATATATATTATATATATATATATATATATACAGTGTATCACAAAAGTGAGTACACCCCTCACATTTCTGCAGATATTTAAGTATATATTTTCATGGGACAACACTGACAAAATGACACTTTGACACAATGAAAAGTAGTCTGTGTGCAGCTTATATAACAGTGTAAATTTATTCTTCCCTCAAAATAACTCAATATACAGCCATTAATGTCTAAACCACCGGCAACAAAAGTGAGTACACCCCTAAGAGACTACACCCCTAAATGTCCAAATTGAGCACTGCTTGTCATTTTCCCTCCAAAATGTCATGTGACTCGTTAGTGTTACTAGGTCTCAGGTGTGCATAGGGAGCAGGTGTGTTCAATTTAGTAGTACAGCTCTCACACTCTCTCATACTGGTCACTGAAAGTTCCAACATGGCACCTCATGGCAAAGAACTCTCTGAGGATCTTAAAAGACGAATTGTTGCGCTACATGAAGATGGCCAAGGCTACAAGAAGATTGCCAACACCCTGAAACTGAGCTGCAGCACAGTGGCCAAGATCATCCAGCGTTTTAAAAGAGCAGGGTCCACTCAGAACAGACCTCGCGTTGGTCGTCCAAAGAAGCTGAGTGCATGTGCTCAGCGTCACATCCAACTGCTGTCTTTGAAAGATAGGCGCAGGAGTGCTGTCAGCATTGCTGCAGAGATTGAAAAGGTGGGGGGTCAGCCTGTCAGTGCTCAGACCATACGCCGCATACTACATCAAATTGGTCTGCATGGCTGTCACCCCAGAAGGAAGCCTCTTCTGAAGTCTCTACACAAGAAAGCCCGCAAACAGTTTGCTGAAGACATGTCAACAAAGGACATGGATTACTGGAACTATGTCCTATGGTCTGATGAGACCAAGATTAATTTGTTTGGTTCAGATGGTCTCAAGCATGTGTGGCGGCAATCAGGTGAGGAGTACAAAGATAAGTGTGTCATGCCTACAGTCAAGCATGGTGGTGGGAATGCCATGGTCTGGGGCTACATGAGTGCAGCAGGTGTTGGGGAGTTACATTTCATTGAGGGACACATGAACTCCAATATGTACTGTGAAATACTGAAGCAGAGCATGATCCCCTCCCTCCGGAAACTGGGTCGCAGGGCAGTGTTCCAGCATGATAATGACCCCAAACACACCTCTAAGACGACCACTGCTTTATTGAAGAGGCTGAGGGTAAAGGTGATGGACTGGCCAAGCATGTCTCCAGACCTAAACCCAATAGAACATCTTTGGGGGCATCCTCAAGCGGAAGGTGGAGGAGCGTGAAGTCTCGAATATCCGCCAGCTCCGTGATGTCGTCATGGAGGAGTGGAAAAGCATTCCAGTGGCAACCTGTGAAGCTCTGGTAAACTCCATGCCCAGGAGAGTTAAGGCAGTTCTGGGAAATAATGGTGGCCCCACAAAATATTGACACTTCAGGAACTTTCACTAAGGGGTGTACTCACTTTTGTTGCCGGTGGTTTAGACATTAATGGCTGTATATTGAGTTATTTTGAGGGAAGAATAAATTTACACTGTTATATAAGCTGCACACAGACTACTTTTCATTGTGTCAAAGTGTCATTTTGTCAGTGTTCTCCCATGAAAATATATACTTAAATATCTGCAGAAATGTGAGGGGTGTACTCACTTTTGTGATACACTGTATATATACAGTGAAGCCCGAAATTATTCATACCCCTGGCAAATTTTGACTTAAAGTTACTTTTATTCAACCAGCAATTTTTTTTTTGGACCGGAAATGACACAGGCGTCTCCCAGAAGATAATAAGACGATGTACAAGAGGCATCATTATGGAAAAAAATATTTCTCAGCTTTTATTTACATTTGAACAAAAAGTGGCATGTCCAAAATTATTCATACCCTTCTCAATAATTAATAGAAAAGCCTTTATTGGCTATTACAGCAATCAAACGCTTCCTATAATTGCTGACCAGCTTTTTGCATGTCTCCACTGGTATTTTTGCCCATTCATCTTTAGCGATGAGCTCCAACTCTTTCAGGTTGGATGGTCTCCTTGCCATCACCCTGATCTTTAGCTCCCTCCACAGATTCTCAATTGGATTCAAGTCAGGACTCTGGCTGGGCCACTGCAAAATGTTAATGTTTTTGTCCGCTAACCATTTCTTCACCACTTTTGCTGTGTGTTTTGGGTCGTTGTCGTGCTGAAATGTCCACTGGTGCCCAAGGCCAAGTTTCTCTGCAGACTGCCTGATGTTGTTGTTGAGAATCTTGATGTATTGATCTTTTTTCATGATGCCGTTTACTGTGATTAGGTTCCCTGGTCCATTGGCTGTAAAACACCCCCAAATCATTAGGTTCCCACCACCATGTTTGACAGTGGGGATGGTGTTCTTAGGGTTGAAGGCTTCTCCTTTTTTACGCCAAATGAAGGATACATCATTGTGGCCAAACAATTCAATTTTTGTTTCATCTGACCATAAAACAGAAGACCAGAAGTCTTCTTCTTTGTCCAGATGAGCATTTGCAAAGGCCAAGCGAGCTTTTGTGTGCCTTTTCTGGAGAAGTGGCGTCCTCCTTGGTCTGCGTCCGTGGAACCCAGCAGTGTGCAGTGTCCGTTGGACTGTCTGCCTTGAGACGTTGCCACCAGCAGAGCCCAGATTCACCAGGATGGCCTTGGTGGTGATCCTTGGATTCTTTTTCACCTCTCTCACTATCCTCCTGGCCAGCACAGGTGTCACTTTTGGCTTCCGACCACGTCCTCTGAGATTTTCCACAGTGCGGAATGTCTTGTATTTTTTAATAATACTTTGCACTGTAGCCACTGGAACTTGAAAACATTTAGATATGGCCTTATAGCCCTTTCCTGACTTGTGAGCTGCCACAATGCACAGCCGCAGGTCCTTAGTGAGCTCCTTTGTCTTAGCCATGACTGTCCACAAACCAACTGCAGAGAGTTGCTGTTTTTCACCTGTTGAGTTGATTAAAACAGCTGTTCCCAATGAATCAGGGTAATTAGGATGCTTTAGAACAGCTTGGACTATTTGGAATGGTATAGAACTTTGGATTTTCCCATAGACTGTGACAGTTTGCAAAGGGTATGAATAATTTTGGACATGCCACTTTTTGTTCAAATGTAAATAAAAGCTGGGAAATATTTTTTTCCATAATGATGCCTCTTGTACATCGTCTTATTATCTTCTGGAAGACACCTGTGTCATTTCTGGTCAAAAAAAAAATTGCTGGTTGAATAAAAGTAACTTTAAGTCAAAATTTGCCAGGGGTATGAATAATTTCGGGCTTCACTGTATATATAAAATATCATATAATATATATATATAATATATATGTGTGTGTGTTATTATTATTTATTATTATTATTGGGTTGTTTGAATGAGTGTATTGAATGAGATGTGCAGCATATTAGACATAAAGTGCTGCTGCTGCTGTTTTGATTTAAATGCTGGAAGGTTCGAACAGAATCATCGTCAGTCTGTAGAGAGAATTTTGACTTCAGTCGTCGACGGAGCTTCACCAGAGACGGACGTGTTCAGCTTTGCTCTAAGCAATCATCGCTTTTCTCACACACAACATGGCTTTTCTGTTTCAAACTTCACATTTGGTTTGTGTTGGTGGTCTCACAGCCGCAGCACTCACCTCTTATCTTCTCAGCAGGTTTCAGCAAAAAAAGCCTCCGAGTCCGGAGCGAGCAGTTCAGGTGGCCGCTGCCCAAACTGAGCTCGAGCTTATCGGGGGTCGGTACCGCCATCTAGCGCCGCTAACCGCTAATGTCAAATAAAGCCATTTAACTCCCCCTCATTGCTGAAAAGAGAGAGAAATATTAGTGCTAACATTAACTGTTTCAATTTCAAAACATTCACAGTGCTTTTAAACTAAACAGTATGTAGAATTAGTACCTATTTCATGTACTAGTACTATCAGTATGCATACTATTCACTACAGTAGTGTGTGTCATAATACAGCATGTTTAAACAGGATCATCTCACTGAACTCACTATAGTCACGAGCACACATTCATTACATGTTTTTGTAAACATTATTTTATATATTTTTACACATTCTTAAGATTTACACAATGTATGATTAGCAATTTAATGTAATTAATAAAACTATATTTAAAGCTGTCCTGTTTCACAACTTATAATTATTTTATCATTACTTTCATAACAATCTATTTAATTTCAAATGTTATCTGACTAAAATACCAAAACACCTTTTTAAATAAGTTTTCTGTCTGTTTTTGACACCACCAAACATTTAGAATATTTAAAAACTGACTAATGTCTACAACATGAAATTCTATCATAAGTCTAATTATTTTTCTTTTGTTTGATTATGAACACAGATCTACAAGAACCGGCTTTACAAGCAGCGGGTGCAGCCACCAACCATCAGGTATGCATTTTGATGTAATTAAATATATAAAAGAGTAAGAACTGAATAGAGGAAATCATAACAGACAGTGGCATGGCTCTGTATGTAGTATTTCCTGTGAATATAGATTTATTTCTTTTATTAGGATACTGCTGCATTGGGAGAACTGGTGGAGAACTCTGGACCTCTGATCCAGTTTAAAGTAAGTTCAGTATCTCTTAGCATAATTGACTCTTTATTCTCTCACACCTTTATGGGTTATTCGTTTCTTCTTTGTTCTGCTTCACAGAATTACCCACGGGACATCGAGAGTGCAAACAGGATGTTTGCTTACACTTTCTCCCAAGAGTTCTTTAATGACCAGCAGGTTTTGATCTGTTCTGTCTGTACTCTTATATACGTACATTTCCTTAACATTATAATTGATCACCTCTTCTTCTTTTCTTCATTTTTGAAGCAGGTGGAGTTGAAACTGCAGCACAAGTCGTGCTATTCTGGCCTTAAGTCTGAGCATTGGTGGGTGCTCAGCAATGAGTTTTACAGACTCTACCCAGGGGTAAGTATTGAGAATTAGATGAATCAATTACTGCTAACCCATCAAGTTTGTTCATTCCAGCTAAATGCATGAAAAAATGGTGGGTGTGCAGTGATGACCTTTGTTAAATTCAAATTATTGATGCATAACTATATATTCTAAGAATCATATCTGCTTGGTAAAAGTAGATAAAAAGCAGCATGTGTGCTGTTAAAACATGTTTATTTTTAATACATTTTGAACAAAAGTTGCTTTATTTTGTTTGTTTTGTAGCTTCCTCCCTTGCACGAAGGCACGGTCAGAGCTGAGGCCTGCATTAAAGTAAGGCAGATTATTTTAGCCATTGGACACATTTGTTAGATTTCTTGAGTGGCTTTTTAGTTGAACTGTGAGATAAACACAACCTCTGCAGTTAAAGCGGGTTGGACACCACATCTCTGAGGTGTATGTCAACCTCAGGACTGAGAGGACCCCGCCCATAGAGGTTCAGGGAGGCTTTTGGGTAAGAGTTTCTCAGAAGTGTCTTTTGATCTCTAATGAAATGTTCTTTCTTAATATCTGATCCTGCTTCATCCTGGTCTAA
Source organism: Trichomycterus rosablanca (assembly GCF_030014385.1). Classification (NCBI taxonomy): domain Eukaryota; kingdom Metazoa; phylum Chordata; class Actinopteri; order Siluriformes; family Trichomycteridae; genus Trichomycterus; species Trichomycterus rosablanca. The sequence continues at coordinate 25,389,993 of NC_085990.1, read as the reverse complement.
GCATTTTTATTTATAATTCTGGATGTGTTACAGCAAAGAACAGTGAGCCAGACCTACAAAGGCGTGGCAGTGGGAGAAGATGGTCGCTGGCATTCTTCAGAGTCCAGTGACATCTACAGTCATCAGATGCCGCTGATAACTCCAGCATTCACCAGACCACCAGGCCCACCTCCAGGCTTTTATTAAATCATTCTATTCTTTATATTTAAAACATTATATAAAAATATTTAAAAAAATATAAAAAAATAATAATACACTTTATATTTAATTTTACTTTAAAAATAACCTGTGTAACAATCTTTTTTTCAGGGGTGAAGAGGACTTCATTAGGAGTAGTTTGACATCAGATAAAAATTTAACTGGGCATTTAAATTTATTAATTACTTCTAAATTTTAATAATTCGTCTACCCAACTTACTATCAGTTCATTTGTTTTTAATCCATTAATTCATTCGTCCATCCTTTCTTACAACCATTAATTAGGGCTGGACAATATTTGCTAAAAGCAATAATTGGCCTTTGTACTGCTAACATTGTAGAGCCTAAAATATTCAAATTAGTGTGCAGTTTGGCATAAACCTTTGCTGCTTTTGTGGGCAGCATAAAAACCTGATAGATTTTGATTAGGGCCAAATAGTTATGTTCAGATGACTGGATCTTCTGAAACAGCAAAATGTGTCCAAAGAGCAGATGTGGAGTCTTTAAAAAATAAATCAAAAGAGTAAAAGCTTTATTCTGTTTTTAATCTTACCAAACTCACAGTTCCCAGATAAATGTAGTTCAAATTAATGTAGGCCAGTATTTAAATTATTTAAAGCATTTAAATGATCAAGTTCAGTAGTTTTAAAATATTGCGGTTGTTCGTGTAGTATTAAATTTACAATTTGCTATTTTTATTTATTTTGTGCAACTCTTCTATCCAAACATCCATTCAACCATCCAGCCGTTCATCCATCGGCATCCATCGGATGTTTGGATAGAATTTATTTCATTATTTGTCATAAAAATTGATATAGAATTATAAGTTTCCTTTTTGTAATGATCATTTCTATAGAATTATAAGTTTCCTTTTAGTGATGATCATTTATATAGAGTTATAAGTTTCCTTTTTAAGTAATAATAAGTTATGTAAGTTTCCTTCATTCAATAAAAGTAGAAAAATTATCCGACTGTCATTTCTTATTTTATTCAGTTTTTATTCAGAGATTAATTCAGTATTTTTATCACATTTGAAAATGTTGTTGAATTTCATTAGTGAGTCCTGGTCCTTATAGAAGATTTCATTTGAACAAAGTCGAACCCATTCACCACAATAATGGTTTTGATATTATTTATTTATTATTTATTCACACACATTATATAACCAGTCCATTACAGAGCACCAAATACTTATAAGAAAAAAACTAGTGGAAGCATGGGGAGAATATACCAAACTTACGTCTCCCATGAGATCTTGAGACTTACATTAAATTCCCTGGGGCTTTAGTGAAAATAAATTCTAAGAGCTTAACTAAATGGTCAATAGTATACCGACATCCCTTTTAACACACACTTTAACATGTATACAATGAAGCATACAGTTATACAATACCTATAGACAAACATGTGCAGTAGAATGGATTGCACTGAATAAGATGAGAAGCTGTAGGCTACATAAGCTCAGAGAACAGGACCATCAATTTCTGAAGGAGTTTGTCTTAAATCAACATCAGTACAAAAATGGCCAAGCAGCCACATAAGTGAAAACTAGACCACTGCTTACAACCCATTCATCACTAGGCCCCAGCCAGAATAGAATAATGATCAGAGAGTATACCGGCAGAACAAGACCATACACATGCCAGTTTTACCTCAATGACACCTAGAGGTAACTTTAAGTAGCCAATACCCCTACAGGTATGTTTTAAAAGGTAGAAAAACAGTACAAGGGGAAACATTCTGATTATTAGCACAACCTTCTGTTTTTGTGTGTTTTTGCTTATGGTGTCACAGCAGTCTAATGCACTAGTCCCCCAATGTCCAGACAAACCCAGCTGTCTGGGGAAGGGAATAGTTTGCATTTTTTGCTTATAATATAATGAAATGATGTATAAGGAGAGGTCTCTCGACCATATTAACCTTTAGAATTTAACCCTTGTACATGTGGGCATGGAAACCTATTTTGTCAAGGACAAAGACAAAATATTTCTGTGAAGTTTTATATATTTGTATGATTCAAATCATTATGTGTTTATTTAGTAACTACTTGTAATGTTTGAGTTGGTCTAAGAGGTTAAAATAATTAATTATTCCATAATTAACTGAATTTATTAAATAAATGAAGCAAAGAGAGAGACAGAGATGGAAGATTTTGTGGGATTGAGTCTGTGTGGGGCAGCACAGTGGCTCGGTGGGTAGCACTGTCGCTTCACAGCAAGAAGGTCCTGGGTTCGATCCCCAGGCGGGGCAGTCCAGGTCCTTTCTGTGTGGAGTTGCATGTTCTTCCCATGTCTGTATATAGGTGAATGGCTGTGTGTATGTGTGTGTATGTGTCTGTCCTGCGATGGACTGGCACCCCGTCCAGGGTGCTACTGTGTGCCTTGCGCCTATTGAAAAGCTGGGATAGGCTCCAGCAACACCCCCCCCCCCCCCCCCGGACCCTAATTGAATAAGCGATTAAGAGAGTGAGTGAGTGTGTCTGTGTGTGTGTGTGTGTGTATAAGAGAGTCAGCTTTACCTCTGACACCAGACAGCAACAAAAAAATATGAAAATCTATTGCCTTTAATCATGTTGATTGGGAGGACATATACATATTACTGATTGAGTGGCTAAGGCCTCATCGATCTCCTCATCGACCTGCCAACTGATCGCGGCAGTAATAACTTCAGGTGCCAGATTGGGTTTCATCATCTCTGCGCTGTTAACAGTCTCCTCACAGAACATACGGGATAGAACATCTGCCTTAGTATTCCGGGAACCCGGGTGGTAGGTGATAGTGAAATTGAAACGTGAGAAGAACAATGACCATCTAGCCTTTCTGGGGTTCAGTCTCTTAGCATTTCTTAAGTATTCCAAGTTCTTGTGATCGGTGAACACTACAAAGCAGTGTTTGGCTCCATCCAGCCAGTGACGCCACTCCTCGAATGCTAATTTAATGGCTAAAATTTTCCTCTCACCAATCCCGTAGTTTCTCTCTGTGGATATGAGTTCATGGGAAAAGAAAGCCACAGGGTAAAGCTTAATGGGAGAGCCTAAACGTTGTAATAGAACAGCCCCTACCCCTACCTCCGGAGGTGATTCAACCTGCCTGTGGGCCCAGGGGCTACGGCTGCTTGTGGGCCCCCACATATAGTTTTCATGATCAGTACACAACACAAGACAACAGAGTTCAGTGGCGTAACTAGGAGCTCATGGGCCCCAGTGCAAAAAAAAAAAAAATTATATATATATACTTATTTACATTTTCTGCATTTAGCAGACGCTCTTATCCAGAGCGACTTACAGAAGTGTTAAGAGGTTTGAAATTGGAACCACAATGCGAACTCAACCACAGAGACTGAAACAGGGTTTAAATGGTTTATTAAGAATCACAGTCCAAACAGAAAACCAGGGAACGAGGGTGAAGGCGAGGGTACCAGCGGCAGCTCAGAGGGTTGAAGGGTGACAGGGACCCCAGGTGGCAGGTGGATGAGGGATCCAGGGACCAGGCAGAGAAGGCAGGAACACAGGAACAGAGAGCTGGCGAGGGATCCAGGAACCAGGCAGAGAAGGCAGGAACACAGGAACAGAGAGCCGGCGAGGGACCCAGGAACCAGGCAGAGAAGGCAGGAACACAGGAACAGAGAGCCGGCGAGGGATCCAGGAACCAGGCAGAGAAGGCAGGAACACAGGAACAGATAGCAGGTGCAAAGGGAACCAGGCAGTGTGCAGAGCAAACAGCAACTGACAATCTGGTGGTGACTGGGAGGAAACCAAGGGTTTAAAACAGTAGGCTGATGAGGAGTAGATTGGAGACAGGTGTGCCTAATGAGGCAGAGGAGAGATCTATTGGCTGGAAAATGGAGGTGAAGTACCTCCAGCCACCACCAGATGTCGCCAAACTGCCCACAAAGGGAGTCTAGGGAACCACAGCCCCTGAGAAACTCCTAACAGTACCCCCCCCTTTAACGGGCGCCTCTAGGCGACCTACCCGGCTTGTCAGGGTTGTCCCGGTGAAAGTCCTGGATGAGGTGGGGGTCCAAAATGGCAGAGCGGGGAACCCAGGACCGTTCCTCTGGACCGTAACCCTCCCAGTCCACCAGGTATTGGAGGCCCCGGCCCCGGTGCCTGGAATCCAGGAGACGGCGGACTGTGTAGGCCGGGTGTCCTTCGATGAGTCGGGCGGGTGGAGGGGGTTCGGACGGAGGGCACAGGTCGGAAAGGTGGACAGGTTTCAACTGAGAGACGTGGAAAGTGGGGTGAATGCGCATATGTCGGGGCAGCTTGAGTCGGACTGCAGTGGGGCTGATGATACCTTGTACGGTGAGTGCTCCAGAGAGAGAGGTCTTTGGCCGTCATACAGCGCAGGGCAGCCTACACTTCTTGATTTGCCCTTTCAGCTTGTCCGTTGGACTGGGGGTGGAACCCGGACGAAAGGCTGACGGTAGCTCCCAGGGACTTACAAAAGGCATGCCAGACTTGAGACACAAACTGGGGACCGCGGTCTGAGACAATGTCCAAGGGAATTCCATGGATCTTAAAGACTTGGTCAAATAAAAGTTGAGCCGTCTCCAGGGCTGAGGGCAGCTTGGGTAGAGCAATCAGTCGGACAGCCTTGGAAAAACGGTCCACAACCGTCAGGATGACAGTCATACCCTTAGATTCTGGAAGACCAGTAATGAAGTCTAGGGCGATGTGGGACCATGGACGACCAGGGATGGACAGGGGCTGTAGTAGGCCAGCCGAAGGCGCGTGGGTGGCTTTGTTACGGGCGCAGGTGGCGCAGGCAGCCACAAACTCCCTAGTGTCTGCCTCGAGGGAGGGACACCAAAAATGACCTCTAAGGAGAGATTCGGTGCGGTTCGCTCCGGGGTGACCAGCGAAATTGGAACTGTGGGACCACTTGAGGACAGCAGGCCCTACAGCGGTCGGGACGAACAGACGGTTGGGGGGTCCATCCCCAGGGTCAGGTTCCTGTTCTTGGGCTTCTCTTATAGCTTCCTGGATCTCCCAGGTAACTCCAGCTAGCACACAATTAGAGGGCAAGATGGAATCAGAGGAGGGTGGAGAGTCCTCTGCACTGAACTGACGTGAAAGCGCATCGGGTTTGGTGTTGCGGGTGCCTGGGCGGTACGTCAGCGTGAAGTTGAATCGGCTGAAGAATAAGGCCCATCTGGCCTGACGGGAATTCAGTCGTTTAGCCGTCTGGACATAGGAAAGGTTCTTGTGATCTGTCCAAACCACGAATGGCCACGAACCAGCCAGTGCCTCCACACTTCAAGGGCTAATTTGACAGCCAAGAGCTCTCGATTACCTACGTCGTAATTAGCTTCCGAAGGGGTGAGCCGTCGGGAGAAAAAGGCACAGGGATGGAGCCTATTGTCAGAGCTGGAGCGTTGGGAGAGGACTGCTCCGACTCCACTAGAAGACGCATCCACCTCCACGAAGAACTGCCTTGAGGGGTCTGGTTGAGAGAGAACAGGTGCCGAGGTGAATAGGGCCTTAAGACGGTCGAAAGCGGCCTGAGCCTCTAGGGACCAAGATTAGGGGACTTTGGTGGACGTCAGACTGGTGAGGGGGGCCGCTACCTTGCTGTAGTTGCGGATGAATATCCTGTAGAAGTTGGCAAACCCCAGGAAGCGCTGCAATGCCTTACGGCAGGATGGGGTCGGCCACTCCTTCACAGCTCGAAGCTTCTCGAGGTCAGCCCTAATTTGTCCAGGCTGGATGATGAAACCTAGAAAGGCGATGGTGCGAGCATGCAATTCACATTTTTCGGCTTTAACGTATAGTCGGTTCTCCAACAGGCGGGTAAGAACCCGCCGGACGTGAACAACATGCTCCTCAGACGACCGGGAAAAGATCAGGATGTCATCCAGGTAAACAAAGACAAAACGGTAAAGGAAATCTTGTAGAACATCATTTGCCAGGGCCTGGAAGACGGCGGGGGCGTTGGTCAGGCCAAAGGGCATCACCTGATATTCGAAATGACCTAGGGGAGTGTTGAAGGCCGTCTTCCACTCATCACCTTCACGGATACGCACCAGGTGATAGGCATTGCGGAGGTCAAGTTTGCTAAAGATTGAAGCACCTTGCAACGACTCGAACACAGAAGACGAGAGGGGAAGGGGATACTTGTTCCTGACAGTGATCTGGTTCAGCCCTCGGTAGTCTATGCAGGGCCTCAAGGACTTATCCTTCTTTTCCACAAAAAAGAACACTGCACCAAGGGGAGAGGAGGAAGGACGGATGAGACCCGTTTCAAGACTCTCAGAGATATAATTTTCCATGGCTTCACGCTCAGGACGAGACAGATGGTAAAGGCGGCTGGTGGGAAGTGCGGCCCCGGGGAGGAGATCAATAGCGCAGTCGTAGGGCCGGTGTGGAGGAAGAGATCGAGCTCGGTCCTTACTAAATACTTCCCTGAGATCATGATACTCGGAGGGGACCTGGGAGAGGTCAACATGGTCGGGAGAGGTTGAGGGAGGAGGGTCGGCACGAGGGCTAGAGGGATGGACTGCAGACTGTAAACACCGGGAGTGGCAATTCCTAGCTGCCAATCAAGATGGGGATTATGGGTGGAGAGCCATGGGAAACCCAAAACCAGAGGGGACTTGGGGGTCTTGACAACCGAGAAACGGAGGGACTCGCGATGATTGCCAGAAAGAACGAGGGTCACTGGAGCAGTGCGGTGAGTAATGCGAGCGAGCATGCGCCCATCCAGAGCGAAAGCGGTTACGGGGGTGTCGAGAGCCTCCAAGACGCACCCCTTCTTGGTGGCAAAACCCTCATCGATGAGATTGTCTTCTGACCCAGAATCGATGAGTGCCAGGAGGGACACTGGATTCCCAGGGAAGCATAGGGTAGCAGGGACCTGGAGGCGAGGACGAAGAGGTGGGGTTGTGGGTCTTGAGCTCAGAATCAGAATCGGGCTTTATTGGCCAAGTATGCTCACACATACAAGGAATTTGCTTTTGGTTACACAGATGCTTGCAGTGCACGAAAAATACAATACAGACAATCTTATTCACACAGCTCACTCTCTCTCTAACACACACATTCATACCTGTAAACATAGAAAACATTGTAAACATTTAGCATGTGCAATTTACATTGTAATTTTTAAAAGGTGCAGTTTTGTGCAATATAAAAACTATAGAAAATATAAAAATATATAAATATGAAATGCAAGTAAAGGTGAAAATCCTGTGTATGCCATTACATAAATGAAATAGGTAGTTTTTGATGTGCAAGTGTCCCGAGTATTAACAGTACAGTAGTGTTCAATTGTTCATGAGCGTAATGGAGTTTGGATAAAAGCTTCTCTGTAGCCTGGTCGTTCGGGTCTTCATGTGGCTGAAGCGTCGGCCTGATGGAAGGCACCGAAACAGGTGATGACCAGGGTGAGACGGGTCAGTGATGATTTTCTCTGCACGCTTCCTGGTTCTGGAGGCATGCAGGTCCAGCAGTGTGGGCAGCTTTACACCGATGGTCCTCTCTGCAGACTTGATGATGCGCTGCAGTCTCTTGGTGTCATGTTTTGTGATAGCGCTGCCCCACACTGTGATGGATGTGGTGACGATGGACTCTATGATGGCTGTGTAGAACTGCACCATCAGCTCTTGGGGTAGGTTGAACTTCCTCAGCTGGTACAGAAAGTACATCCTCTGTTGAGCCCTCTTGATGATGGAGTTGATGTTGCTGTCCCACTTCAGGTCCCTGGAGATCGTTGTGCCCAGGAACTTGTAGGACTCCACAGCCATCACAGTCCTGTCTAGGATGGTGAGTGCTGGCAGGGTTGGGGGTCTCCTCCTGAAGTCCACGGTCATCTCCACTGTTTTTGCTGTGTTCAGCTCCAGATTGTTCTGACTGCTCCAGAGGACAACCTGATCAACCACCCGTCTATAAGCAGACTCATTACTGTCACTGATGAGACCAATGACTGTAGTGTCATCTGCAAACTTCAGGATTTTAACAGAGGAGTCCATGGAGGTACAGTCATTTGTGTACAGCGAGAAGAGCAGTGGGGAGAGTACACAACCCTGTGGGGCACCTGTGCTGATGGTTCTGGTCCCTGAAGTACACTTTCCCAGCCTCACCTGCTGTTTTCTGCCAGTAAGAAAGTCAGTTATCCACTGGCAGGTGGAGGCTGGTACGCTGAGTTCAGCCAGTTTGCTGTGTAATTGTCCTGGAATAATTGTGTTGAAGGCTGAGCTGAAGTCCAGGAACAGAATTCTTGCATAAGTTCCCGGGTGATCAAGGTGTTGAAGGATGAAGTGGAGACCCATGTTCACTGCATCGTCCACCGACCGGTTGGCCCGATAGGCAAATTGCAGGGGGTCTAGCAGGGGGTCCGTGATTTCCTTAATGTGGTTGAGAACCAGTCTTTCAAAGGACTTCATGACCACAGAGGTCAGGGCAACAGGTCTGTAGTCATTTAGTCCTGTGGTAGTTGCCTTTTTGGGAATGGGTATTATTGTGGAGCATTTAAAACAGGATGGAACCACACACAGCTCCAGTGATCTGTTGAAGATCTTAGTGAAGACAGGTGCAAGCTGGTCTGCACAGGTCCTCAGGCAGGAGGGAGAGATTCCATCAGGACCTGGGGCCTTCTTGACTTTCTGTTTTTTAAAAAGTCTCAGCACGTCTTCCTCGCAGATCTTCAGGGCAGGCTGGATGGGTGGCTGATAGTCAGATGGGTGTGAAGTGGTGTTGGATGGGAGCTCGTTGCTGGGCTGTTCAAACCTGCAGTAGAATCTGTTAAGGTCGTCGGCCAGTTGACGATCTCCCATTGTCTGTGTAGGTGGCCTTTTGTAGCTGGTGATGTTCTGCAGACACCTCCAGGCGGTTGATGGCTCATTTGTGGACATCATGCTGCTTAGCTTGTTGGAGTAGTTCTTCTTTGCAGCCTTGATCTCTTTGGTTAGGGTGTTCCTTGCCTGGTTGTACAGCGCCCGATCCCCACTTCTATATGCTACCTCCTTAGACCGGCGCAGCTGTTTCAATTTGGCATTAAACCAGGGCTTGTCATTATTATATTTAATGCGAGTCCTGGTGGGAACACAGATGTCTTCACAAAAGCTGATGTAAGATGTCACAGTGTCCGTGTGTTCATCCAGGCTGCTTGTGGCATCATCAAACACACACCAGTCTGTTAATTCCATGCAGTCCTGAAGCCTTTCTTTAGCCTCATTAGTCCATTTCTTCACTGTGCTGACCACAGGTTTGGCACACTTGAGCTTCTGTCTGTAGGTCGGGAGAAGATGAACTAAACAGTGGTCAGATAGTCCCAGTGCTGCACGAGGGACAGAGCGGTACGCACCTTTAAATACAGTATAGCAGTGATCTAAAATGTTGCTCTCCCTGGTGGGGCAGGTAACATGCTGTCTGTATTTAGGTAGTTCGTTGTTAAGTTTTGCTCTGTTAAAGTCCCCTAAGATGATGAAAACAGAGTCTGTGTGTTTGTGCTCCACGCTGAGGATCTGATCAGCGAGTGCACTCAGTGCCTCGCGCGCGCACGCTTGAGGTGGAATGTAAACAGCAACAAGCACAACTGATGAAAACTCCCGCGGACAATAAAACGGTCTACAGTTCAAGAAAAGTGATTCCAGATTAGGGCTGCATGTTCTCATTAACACTGTCACATCTGTACACCAGCCTTGGTTAATATAAAAGCAAATTCCGCCGCCTTTTTTCTTGCCGGAAAGCTCCGCGTCACGGTCCGCTCGGTGGAGATGAAAGCCGTGCAGGTGGAGCGCGCTGTCCGGGACGGAATCGGTGAGCCAGGTCTCAGTGAAGCACAGTACAGCAGAGAGAGAAAAGTCCTTGTTGGTACGGTTTAACAGTGAAAGTTCGTCCATTTTATTTCCTAAAGAGCGAAGGTTTGTCATGTGGATGCTGGGTAGCGGTGTACGAAGTCCGCGCTGTCGGAGTTTGACGAGCGCTCCGGCGCGCTTCCCACGTCTGCGTATCCGCCTGCGTCTGCTCAGGAGCGCAGCCGCTCCGCTGACCAAAATGTCCAAAAAACTGTCCGAAAATGAAAAATCAGGAAATATACCTGGTGGCATGAGCTGCCTAATGTTCAGCAGATCTTCTGCGCTGTATTGGAGTGTGTTTGGATCACACATGCCATAACAAACAAACAAAAACAAACAAAGCACTACGGAGCTCCTAACCAGTGTCGCCATCTGCGGCGCCATCTTGGAAGTTATCCGTGTCTAGCTTTCCCCACTGCGGAGGGTGCCGAACCCATGCAGCTTGGACGAGCCCGGCTCGCCCCGGAAGAACGTCTCAGAAGATTGCGTTCGGGCGAATGCCTCTATTGTGGCCAAACCGGGCACCTTCTCGTCAGAGCTCGTCAGAGTCCCCACTCCTACTGGCGAGCTCCACCTTTTGGGCGTATGGGGCATGAAGCGAGAAGGTGCCCGGTTTGGCCACAATAGAGGCATTCGCCCGAACGCAATCTTCTGAGACGTTCTTCCGGGGCGAGCCGGGCTCGTCCAAGCTGCATGGGTTCGGCACCCTCCGCAGTGGGGAAAGCTAGACACGGAACAGGCGTTTCATGAAGAGAGGATCTAGGAAAAACTGGTTTCGCGGTCGGAGCAGGGCGTGACGACCGCTCCCGGCGGCGCTCCCAGAGCCGGCCGTCCAGACGGATAGCCAGGTCAATGAGACCCTGAAGACTAGAAGGTTCATCCCGGGCTGCCAACTCATCTTTAAGGCATTCTTCTAGGCCACGACGGAAAGCTCCCCGGAGGGCGGCATCATTCCAGCCGGCATCAGCCGCAAGCGTCCAGAACTCCACGGCGTACTCAGCAACAGACCGGGAGCCCTGGTGTAGCCCCAACAGTCGACTGGCCGCATCCCCGGCATGATCAGGGTGATCAAACACCGCCTGTAACTGGCAGAGGAAGTCCTCATACCTACCTGCCTGTGGACCCACAGAAGACTGGGCAGCTTCGGCCCAAGTTAAGGCTCTTCCCCTGAGGAGTCCAATCACATAGACTATCTTGCTGGCGTCGGTAGCAAAGGTGATGGGTCGCTGGCTAAAGACCAGGCCGCACTGGTACAGGAAACCCCGGCACTTATCCAACTCACCATGGTAAGGTTCCGGATGGGTGGTGAGTCCCTCAGCCATGGACGGCGCAGGGGGACCCAACTCGGCAACAGGAATGTGTGGCGCGGCGCTGGGGTTCAGGGACGAGATAGGTTGGGCGAAGGTAAGGGCTTCAACTTGCCGGAAGACCTGGCCTAATTGCTGCACAAGCTGGCGGTTGCTCTCAATGAGAGACCTGAGCAATTGGTCGTGCTGAATCAGCTGAGTGGCTTGGTGGCTCAGCAGGGACTCCATGGACTCCTGCCCATCTGTGGAGGGGTTCGCGGGTTCCATGGTTGACCAGATTGTACTGTTAAGAGGTTTGAAATTGGAACCACAATGCGAACTCAACCACAGAGACTGAAACAGGGTTTAAATGGTTTATTAAGAATCACAGTCCAAACAGAGAACCAGGGAACGAGGGTGAAGGCGAGGGTACCAGCGGCAGCTCAGAGGGTTGAAGGGTGACAGGGACCCCAGGTGGCAGGTGGATGAGGAATCCAGGGACCAGGCAGAGAAGGCAGGAACACAGGAACAGAGAGCTGGCGAGGGATCCAGGAACCAGGCAGAGAAGGCAGGAACACAGGAACAGAGAGCCGGCGAGGGACCCAGGAACCAGGCAGAGAAGGCAGGAACACAGGAACAGAGAGCCGGCGAGGGATCCAGGAACCAGGCAGAGAAGGCAGGAACACAGGAACAGATAGCAGGTGCAAAGGGAACCAGGCAGTGTGCAGAGCAAACAGCAACTGACAATCTGGTGGTGACTGGGAGGAAACCAAGGGTTTAAAACAGTAGGCTGATGAGGAGTAGATTGGAGACAGGTGTGCCTAATTAGGCAGAGGAGAGATCTATTGGCTGGAAAATGGAGGTGAAGTACCTCCAGCCACCACCAGATGTCGCCAAACTGCCCACAAAGGGAGTCTAGGGAACCACAGCCCCTGAGAAACTCCTAACAAGAAGTGCTTCCATAGTAAACATTTCATTTCTCAAGTTTTAGTAAACAAGTCAAAGAACACGAATCTGCTGAAACCTGTTAGAACTAAAGTGTGTTTTTTTAAATTTTTTTTTATTATTAATGATATATATATATATATATATATATACTGTATATAGGTCTAGTAACGTTAAGTAAGTTACAAAGATTCCCAAAATCCCTTGCTGTGCACTCACTGTGTATTGTGATTACATGTATTTTGATATTTCATTGTCTTTTAGTTGTTTTTATATTTTACTTTACAAAAATATTGTCGTGTTTTTACTTTCAGTATCGCAGCACTTTACCACTAGCATTAGCCAGATGCTACCGTAGAGGGTCGGCTCACCTAGCCGCTGTCTGGCGGGGATGCTACAGGTCTTTTGCTGTGCGGTGGTGGAGGTGTGGGAATAAAGGCACACGACAGGGTAGAGTCACTTTAACTGTTTAGTCAGGACTTCAATGAGCGTTACAACACTTTATACCGCCTAGTTCCAGAACCCGAACTTCATGCCGGGACCAAGGCGAGTCTAACTAAACTAACTGCAGGACGTCCGAACGCACATATATAAACCTGGTGCTGCATTCTGATTGGCTGAGCGGAATGTCACTCACATACTAGCTCTAACGTTCATGTCGCTTAACTGAAACCACCAATCAAGCTTCCCCATTCTTATTAACCAAAATAACAAAATAAATAAAAAATAAAACAGCCAATCGGGGCCCTCAATTATTATTGTTTTCTAAAAGTCTGGTGAGTACCCTTTGACAATGCATTACATGGATCTCCAGATTTGGTGAGTCAATTAATAATCAATGTATGCAATAACGAAAAGACCCAGCATATCGTGCAGAGTGTCATTAATGAAAGCTTGGAAGATGGAGGGAGCGCTAGAGAGTCCGAAAGTCATAGACCTATAACTGTTAGTGAGAGCCCCGAGGAAATGATCACGGTTTTAAAAGAAGTCCTATGTGTATTGGCAGCAACATTTTTGACAGAAGGCAAATGGAGCTCAAGAGATTTGTGCGAGCTAGTGGGGCGGTGTCTCTTTTAGATGTACGGCAAGAAGTCATTAGGTGGCTGGAAGAAGAGCCCCAAAAGGGGCAGGAACCTCAAAGGTCCCCCACACCTGAGAAAGTAAATGTTTTGTAAGAGTGATGCCATGGTTAATTCTGATATGATTTTAAGGGACCAGTTTTGTGAAAATGTTAGATATCCTACTTTACACAGTAAGCTCAAGAGGTTTGTTCGAGCTAGTGGGGCGGTGTCTCTTTTAGATGTACGACAAGAAGTCATTAGGTGGCTGGAAGAAGAGCCCCAAAAGGAGCAGGGACCTCAAAGGTCCCCCACACCTGAGAAAGTGAATGTTTTGTAAGAGTGATGCCATGGTTAATTCTGATATTATTTTAAGGGACCAGTTTTGTGAAAATGTTAGATATCCTACTTTAGCTCGAACAAACCTCCTGAGCTTACTGTGTAGTGGGGCGGTGTCTCTTTTAGATGTACGACAAGAAGTCATTAGGTGGCTGGAAGAAGAGCCCCAAGAGGGACAGGAACCTCAAAGGTCCCCCACCCCTGAGGAAGTGGATGTTTTACCTTTGCAGTTTCCCCTATGACGTTCAATATTTGGTTTGACCACCTTTTGCCTTTAAAACAGCATAAATTCTTCTAGGTACACAGGGAAGAACTTCTGTAGGCTTGCTCAAATCATTCTGTCTTCTCATGTAATCCCAGACAAACTCAATGGCTCTGCTGGGGCCATATCATCACTTCCAAGACTCTGTGTTCTTCTTTACGCTGAAGATAGTTCTCACTGACATTGGCTGTATGTTTGGGGTCATTGTCCTGCTGCAGAATAAATTTGGAGCCAATTAGATGCCTCTCTGATGGTATTGCATGATAGATAACTATCTGCCTGTATTTCTCAGCATTAAGGACACCAATAATCTTGACTAAATCCCCAACTCCACTTGCTAAAATGCAGCCCCAAACTTGCAACTGTTGCCTGCAGAAACCCATTATTGAACTCCCGAGCACCTGCTGTCCCAAGCACCTGCTGCATCCTAGCTCCTATGTTTTCATGAAGGTATGGCTTCTTAATGAAGACCACTTCTGGCCAAACTTATTTGAAACAGTATATGGGTGTGGCTGGGTCCCACTAGTTTCTGCCACTTCTGAGCTGATGGCACTACTGGACAGCTACCGATTTTGAAGGGTAATGTGTCTTTCCTCTGCTGCACTAAGTTTCCTCAGCATTGCCTGTTTCTTTGTTCTCTTTCAAAAGAGCTTAAATGGCACATTTTGAAACCCCAATCTGCTTTTGAATTATTTGGCTTGGAATTCCTCCTTCCAATGCAGTAAAACTACATTGTGTATTACTGCTGTGCTTAGTCTTGCCATGGTGTATGACCTGTGACATGAAACACACAACCTCACCTTTGTAGGGTTTGGTTGTTCCTCACCCAGTTTTAAGCCTCCTACACATCTGTTTCTGTTTTAGTAAATGACTGTGCTTCAACCTTGGAAAATGATGATCATTCTCACCTGTTTAGTATAATTGGTTACTCATACACCTAACTATAGTCTTACAAAATCCATGACTTTGTGCAAGTGTACAGTAGTGTTAAAAAAAATAGCAGTCCAACACCATTAACTTGATAAATCACTGTTTTTAGTAGAAGTGATATTTCTACATAGCAAAAAATTCACTTAAAAGTGTAGTAGAGTAATGAAAACAAAACAAACCCAACAATTAGGACATGCATGCCACTCATTCTGAGTAATTGAAGCATTGATTGAAAGGGGGTTGTTCAAAATAATAGCAGTGAGGAGTTCAATTGGTGAAGTCATTCATTCTGCAGAAGAACGGGTGTCAATTTTGGCCCTTATTTAATGTAGGAGGGGGGCAAATGTTGCACAGGTTGGTCATAGCTCATTTCCTTTTGAAATATTGGGTAAAATGGGTTGTTCCAGACATTGTTCTGATGAACAGCGTACTTTGATTAAAAAGTTGATTGTAGAGGGAAAAAACATACAGAGAAGTGCAGCAAATTATTGGCTGCTCAGCTAAAATGCCTTAAAGTGACAACCAAAACCTGAAAGATGCAGAAGGAAGCGTGGAACTACTGTTCGAATGGATCAGAGAATAGCCAGAATGGCAAAGGCTCAGCCAATGATCAACACCAGAAAGATCAAGGAACATCTGAAGTTCCCAGTGAGTACAGAAGATGATGAAGTGAAGCCAATTTACCAGCAAGAACTCCTGCAAAGTTCCGTTGTTAAGAAAAAGACACGACCTGAATGGGTTCAAATTTGCCAAGGAACACACTGACTGGTCCAAAGAGAAATGGCTCAACATTTGTGGACTGATGAAAGCAAAATTGTTCTTTTTGGGTCTAGTGGCCGTAGACAGTATGTCAGACGACCCTCGAGCACTGAATTGAAGCCAAAGTACACTGTGAAGACAGTAAAGCATGGTGGTACAAAATGATGATATGGGGATGTTTCTCATACCATGGTGTTACGCCTATTTATCACATACGAGGGATCATGGATCAATTTAAATATATCAGAATACTTGAGGAGATCATGTTGCCCTATGTCGAAGAAGAAATGCCCTTAAAATGGGTGTTTTAACATGACAATGACCCAAAACATCTTGGTTACAGACAAACAAGATTGAGGTATTAGAGTGGCCAGCCCAACCCCCTGACTTCAATCCCAGAGAGAACTTGTGGGCTGACGTCTGAAACGCGTTTTTTTGAGGCAAAACCCAAAATTGCAGAAGAACTGTGGAATGTAGTCTAATCATGCTGGACTGGAATACCTGTTCAGAGGTGCCAGAAGTTGGTCGACTCCATGCAACACAGATCTCGGAAACAATTGTTATGCCACTAAATATTCGTTCAGTAATTTAAAGTAAAGTGAAACCTCAAACATTTTTTCATGTTATAGATACATTTTTTTAGTTTTTAAAGAAAAATGCTGGCACTGCTATTTTTTTGAACAGCCTAATATTCATTTTTCTTAACTTTCTGTAAAGGATGAACACAAACTGGCTACATTTAGTTAATGTTTTGATTTAGAATTGAAAGTGTAGTATTTTCAGTGCGTTTGCATTTATGGAAATAAAAGTTATTATAATGATTTTGTGCTTTATTCACTTTTTTAAAATCACTGCTATTTTTTTGAACACTACTGTACCTAGAAGAATTTATGATGTTTTGAGAGCAAAGGGTGGTCACACCAAATATTGACCTGATAGACTTTGCATGATGTTAACTGACAAAACCATTAACACTTCAAGATTCAAGATGCCGACCCATCATGGGACCTTTGCCACTCTTTACTTCAGACATAGCCAATTATGTCTGTATATAAACACCAAACTGGCTGATAGCACCACTGGTGATCAAACACTGGATCCCAGTTAGTGTAATAGAGTAAAACACAACAAAACGTTAACCAATCTACAACCCCAAATCAGAAAAAAATTGGGACAGTATGGAAAATGCAAATTAAATAAAAATGCAGTGTTCCTTACATTTACTTGGACTTTTATTTGATTGCAGACAGTTTGAACCAGAGATTTCATGTTTTGTCTGCTCAACTTTATTTGTTAATATACCTCCATTCCTGCATTTCAGGCCTGCAACACATTTCAAAAAAAGTTGGGATGGGGGCAAGTTAGGGCTAGTAATGAGGTGAAAAAAACTAAATAATTCTGCGATTTTAAACAGGTGATGTCAACAGGTGATTGTAATCATGGTTTGGTACAAAAGCAGCATCCAGGAAAGGCTGGGTCTTTGATGAGCAAAGATGATCAGAGGATCTCCAGTTTGTCAACAAATGTGTGAGAAAATGATTGAAATTTTTAAAAACAATGTACCTCAAAGAAAGATTGGAAGGGATTTGCATATTTCTCCCTCTACAGTGCATAATATCATTAAACCATTCAAGGAATCGGGAAAAATTTTAGTGCATAAAGGCCAAGGGCACAAGCTTAAGCTGAACGCCCTTGATCTTCGATCCCTCAGACGGCACTGCATCAAGAACCACCATTCAACAATAGCTGATATAACCACATGGGTGAGGGATTACTTTGTTAAACTTTGTCAAGCACTACAATACGGAGTTACATGCACAAATGCCACTTAAAACCTTACTGTGCCTTATGAAGTAGCTGTTAGAAGATGTTAACCATGTCCAGAAGTGGCATTGACTTCTCTGGGCTCTGAGGCATCTAGGATGGACCATTACACAGTGGGACTGTGTATTGTGGTCAGATGAATCAGCATTCCAGGTCTTTTTTTTTTTTTTTTGGAAAAAATGGATGCCGTCTGCTCCGGACCAAAGACAGAAAGGACCATGCAGACTGTTATCAGCAACAAGTCCAAAAGCCAGGGTCTCTCATGGTATGGGGCTGTGTCAGTGCCCTTGGCAAAGGTCATTTACACTTATGTGATGGCAGCATTAATGCAGAAAAGTACACTGAGATCTTAGAGCAACATGTGCTGCCTTCAAGACGTCATCTTTACCAGGGACGTCCAGCATTTTTCAACAAGACTATGCTAAACCACATGCTGCACACATTACAAAGGCATGGCTGCGGAAGAAGAGGGTACGGGTACTGGACTGGCCTGCCAAGAGAATTTTCAAATGAAAAATGCGACAACGACAACCCCGTACTGTTACATCTTAAGACGTGTTTGCAGGAAGAATGAGACAAAATAAAAGCTGAAACACTAAATCACTTGGTCTCCTCGCTGCCAAAATGTCTTTTAAGTGTGATGAAAAGGAATGGCAACATTACAAAGTGGTAAATGCTTTACTGTCCCAACTTTCTTTGGAATGTGTGGCAGGCCTAAAATGCAGGAATGGATGTTTATTAATGAATGAAATGAAGTTGAGCAGATAAAACATGAAATATATCAGGTTCATCCTGTCTGCAATCAAATAAAAGTCAAAGTAAATGTAAGAAACTCTTACATTTACTTTTTCTTTGCATTTTCCATGCTGTCCCAACTTTTTCTGATTTGGGGTTGTAATTTGAGGGCTGCAACAAACTAAATGACAGAGACATGTTTAGCACTGGGTCTAGCACAGTCTTTTTACTGGTTTGGGAACTGAGGACACTAGCAGTTGCAGTTTTGCAGATGGAATTTTTCTCCAGTCTTGACTGATATGAAAGTTCAGCTGCTCAACAGTCCAATTCTGATTCTCCACTTTATGATGCACCACACATTTTCAATGAAGACACAGATCTGGACTGCAGGCAGCAAGAACTTGGCCCAGACAACTTGTGATGTCTGGCTTTTACTTTTGTCACTTCGATTTTCAGGGTGCATTTCCTGATGCAGTGGAGGAATGTGTTAAGTGACAGTTTTCTGTAGTACTCTGAGCCAATGTGGCTATATTTAATCACAGTAGCATGACTAGTAGCATAACAGTAGGTGAAAAACCTAAATTATTTGCAATTTGGCATTAAGAAATGTTACACTATATTGCTAAAATTATTTGCTTGTCTGCCTTCACACGCATATGAACTTGAGTGACATCCCATTCTTAATCTATAGAGTTTAATATGATGTCGGCCCACCCTTTGCAGCTATAACAGCTTCAACTCTTCTGGGAGTGTGTTAATGGGAATTTTTGACGATTCTTCCAGAAGCGCATTTGTGAGGTCAGACACTGATGTTGGACGAGAAGGCCTGGCTCACAGTCTCCGCTCTAATTCATCCCAAAGGTGTTCTATCGGGTTGAGATCAGGACTTTGTGCAGGCCAGTCAAGTTCTTCCACACCAAACTCGCTCATCCATGTCTTTATGGACCTTGCTTTGTGCACTGGTGCACAGTAATGTTGGAACAGGAAGGGGCCATCCCCAAACTGTTCCCACAAAGTTGGGAGCATGAAATTGTCCAAAATCTCTTGGTACGCTGAAGCATTAAGAGCTCCTTTCACTGGAACTAAGGGGCCGAGCCCAACTCCTGAAAAACAACCCCACACCATAATCCCCCCTCCACCAAACTTTACACTTGGCACAATGCAGTCAGACAAGTACCGTTCTTCTGGCAACCGCCAAACCCAGACTTGTCAATCGGATTGCCAGACGGAGAAGCGTGATTCGTCACTCCAATAAACATGTCTCCACTGCTCTAGAGTCCAGTGGCAGCATGCTTTACACCACTGCATCCAACGCTTTGCATTGTGCTTGGTGATGTAAGGCTTGGATGCAGCTGCTCGGCCATGGAAACCCATTCCATGAAGCTCCCTATGCACTGTTCTTGAGCTAATCTAAAGGCCACATGAAGTTTGGAGGTCTGTAGCGATTGAGTTGGCAACCTCTGCGCACTATGCACCTCAGCATCCGCTGACCCGCTCTGTCATTTTACGTGGCCTACCACTTCATGGCTGAGTTGCTGTCGTTCCCAATCATCGCTTCCACTTTGTTATAATACCACTGACAGTTGACTGTGGAATATTTAGTAGCGAGGAAATTTCACGACTTGTTGCACAGGTGGCATCCTATTACGGTACCACGCTGGAATTCACTGAGCTCCTGAGAGCGACCCATTCTTTCACAAATGTTTGTAGAAGCAATCTGCATGTGTTGGTGCTTGGTTTTTTACACCTGTGGCCATTGAAGTGATTGGAACACCTGAATTCAATGATTTGGATGGGTGAGTGAATACTTTTGGCAATACAGTGTATTTTAATACTGATTGAAAATTTCCTCAACATCAATGCCCAGCCATACAAATGCTCTTTTGACTAAATGGGCAAACATTCCCACAGACAAGTCTTGTGAGAAGCCTTCTCAGAAAAGCAGCTGTTGTTATAGCTGAAAAAGATCACATAGAGGTCTGTTTAAATATAATTTGTTTTTAAAAAGCTTATGCTCAGGTGTCCACTTACTTTTGGCCATATAGTATATGGGTCTCTCGATTAATGTAAAACTGTGTTGGTGTTAAAAGCAGATGGGTTCTCCAAATGCTACTGTGATTTATTACCCAATTACAATGCAACCAGCATTTATATATACACATTTTCTTTCACTGCTGGATGCCTGGGTTCAATTTATTTCCATTCCATCCTTTTATTGTCACTGTACAATAAACAAAAGTCATGTAGCTTCTTCTTCTGGTGTAGTGATAGAAGATCATGCATACAAAAAGAACATTATGTACATTGTTATGACAATGATGTACATTTTTATGACAAACATTCTACAATGTTGTTTTTTATGCATTTTTCTCCCGATTTTAGGGCATCCAATTTTTACCCAATTGCGCTATGCTTTCTTTCTGGTGGTGCTGACCCCCACCTCTGATTAAGGAGAGCGAACTGACACATGCCCCTTCCGACACGTGAGCAGTAGCCGACTGCATTTTTTCACCTGCACGAGGGGAGTCCCTATGCGATCAGCCCCGTGCACGGAGAGACACACCCTGATCAGCATTATTCCTCTACCCTAAGCAAACACCATAAATCAGCCAGCAGAGGTCATAATTGCATCAGTTATGAGGTCCCTATTCGGGTCCCTCCCTGGATGAACAACAGCCAAACGTTGTTAATATAGCTGCGCAGCCGGATGGCAGAGCTGAGATTCGATACGATGTATTCGAAATCCCAGCTGTGGTGTGCTAGCGTATTTTACCGCTGCGCCACCTGAGCAGCTACAACGTTGTTCAACTTAGTTTAACTTTGTGGATCTGTCCACAGTCTTAATTGAATCAAGCTTTAAGTTTTTTGAACTGCAGCCCTTAAACCTATGACTGACCTTTAAATTATCTTAAAACAAATATTATAAATAACAATAAATGGAGAAACATTTATTTATTGACTGTTTTAACACCGTTTTATACTGTTCTGGGTTACAGCGGGTCTGATACACTGGACAAAAAGCAAATTTTCACTTGTCACTTGACCTCTTTACTGAAAAATGTTTTTTTGCATTAAAAATGCTGAATTCATGTCAGAAATAAATTACAATAAGCTTGAAATGCAATCAACTCACAGCTGTATTGCATTTCATTGTGTGCTGCTTCAAATGAGCATTGTATATCGGTCTCAAGCCAGCAAAGAATTTGTGACAAAATCTCTATCTATTCACAATCTTCTACAGAGTTTGGGTTTGGTTAATGGGGTTTGTTTGTTTTGTTTTGTTTTGTTTTATTAGGATTTTAACGTCATGTTTTACACTTTGGTTACATTCATGACAGGAGCGGTAGTTACTCATTACACAAGGTTAATCAGTTCACACAAGGTTATATCGAACACAGTCATGGACAATTTAGTATCCCAATTCATCTTACTTGCATGTCTTTGGACTGTGGGGGGAAACCGGAGTACCCGGAGTAAACCCACGCAGACACGGGGAGAACATGCAAACTCCACACAGAAAGGACCCGGACCGCCCCACCTGGGGATTGAACCCAGGATCTTCTTGCTGTGAGGCGACAGTGCTACCCACTTAGCTACCGTGCCGCCCCAGTTAATGGGGCTGTACAGGTACAATCAACCTTAATTGAAATGTTTCTCCAGAACCAGGGTGCAACACAGAACACAAGTGCAAACAAAACAACATACACAGTGCACATAAAATACATTATTAAATAGAAAGACTTAAAATAACTACAAGGCACATTTTCAGACCAGAAGTTTTTTTTTTCTATTTTATTTATGCACTTTCTCCCATTTTCTCCCCAATTTAGCGTAGTCAATTTGTCTTCCACTGCTGGGGGATCCCTGATTGCAGTCAAGGTGGGTATATTGCTGCTCACGCCTCCTCCGAACCATGTGCAGCCCTTAGCGGAACCCTTTTTCACCTATGCACTCTGCACAGGGGCCTTTTTATCTGCCAATCAGGGTCCTTACACAGCATATAGTCTGGTCATCCCGTCCGACCGGTGGCAACGTCAAGTTTCGAACCGAGGAGTTCAAAATCTCTGCGCTGGTGTGCTAGCGGAATATCGCGCAGGGCGCTCCTGAAAAAGTTAAAGTTAAATGATGTTGACCAGTATATGTTACTGAGTAAATGTGAAGTTAGGAAAATAATATCATCGCTGTCCGATGAAAAACACGTATTTCCACTTGGTTTTCACTTTTTTACATGTGTTGATTGTGGGTATAAACCTCAGTCTGTCTATAGCAGCTAATATCAAAATGACCAATGACAAGATGAAAAATCACGCAACCTTTTTAATGAGTATCTCTATTGGCTGCTTGATTAAATGTGCTGATTTTGACCAGATATAGTCTAGTATAGTAATATTAGACTCTGCTCATGCTAAAACACGCGTTCATACAGTGGTGGACCGTGAGGCCTTCTTTGCTGGCCTAAACACTGTCAAAATCACTGACTTATGTTTTAATATATTTTTCCATGAATATTTATAAATTAATTCCAAATAGTCTGTTTTCTTACTTTCATCGATTTTCTCTTGATTGTGCTGCTTCCAGCCATGTATATTTATACTAGAGTTATTATCCAATCATATTTCAGTCATCATGTGTTGCCAGGGTCAAAGAAATCTGCCAGGCCTTCAAAATCAGTAGTGTGGGCGCCTCTAGCCTAAAATAAATGGCAATGAAAATGATACTTTAACCAATCAGATTTTGAGTTGCTGTTGCCAAGGCCATCTAGCAGGCGTTTTAAGTCCTCTGATTGGATGGTTAAAGAACATAAAGTGTCAGATTTAACGAACTTTATCTGTAGAGACTTGCACACGCGAAAATATATTTTTCCTGATTTAAGCTGTTTTATCAACCCACAATGGCTGAAGGGGGAGAAGAAATTGATTTATTAAAGCGAATTAAAACATATGCCAGAAATATAACAGGACAGGCTCGACTTTCAGCATTAGCATTGATGGCAATAGAAAAGGACCTACTGTTAAAACTTCGGCGCATGGATACTCTATACAACAGGGTAATTGAACTTTTCTTAAGGAAAGAAAGGAGGATGGATTTTGTGTACAAATAATCAGGAGTTTTGGTGAGTAAAATGCATTTTATTGTCTTTTTTAAAATAATATTGTCATTTTATTATGTTATTATTAATGCATTTTGATGTGTCACAGCTGTGTCTGCAGTGGAAGGACACTTGTTGAATTGTGCTACGTGGGTTTGTTGCTTTAGTAATGGTATTATTCTGGCTACTTGAGTTATCTGTGAGTAACAACTCGTTATACTACATTTCTGCATAATATTGATGGTTTCTATAGCCATAATAATGTTATTAAGAGGTGGATTTATTCAGGCAATATGCCACTGAAGGCCTAGGTGTGAAATACATGGCTCACCACTGCATTCATACCAGCAGTGTTTAAAAGAACACACAATAGGCTGTGCAGGAAGTTGAACGTGCTCTGTGGAATTCACCAAAAGAAATCTGCGTATGTCCCTGTTTGCTATCTACAATACACGTAAGTCCATTTTACATATGAAACCAACGGACTGACAACCTGATAAAGATATATTTTTATTTCTGTGCTGAATTGTATTTAAAAAGCGCTATCTGTGGTTTATTTGCATCATTACTGTCAGGGAAAAAAGTTTTTCCTTTTCCTGAAAAGTTGTGTTTTCGGACAGCGACGATCTAAAACACTTTCATATATAAGCAATAGTTTAGGGCTGTGTAAAAAATTACTTTGTCACTAATTCTTCACTGACTAAAACTGAAATACAATGCACATTTAAATCAGAACACAGTGAAATGCAATACAGCTGCAAGTTATTTGTAAGATGCAAATCCTCATGTGATGTTTTTCAGTAAAGAGGTCAAGTGACGTGAACACAGTGTAATAGAGGTTTATTTTGTCACCTTTACAGCATGAGCTGAATGATAAATTGGCTGTTACTGTAATTGTGCCCAGTAAATCCAAGGAAAAAGGGCTTACCACAGCCCTGACCAGGATAAATAAATGGTAAAACATTAGTTCAATTCAACTTTGTCATTATACAATACATGGTTGTACAGTATAACGAAACACTGTCAGGCTACATATCCGGTGCAGACATAAAAAAAAGACAACAGTGCAAAGACAATAGAAGAGAGGGGATGGGGGGAAAAGGTGCACACACAAAGGTGCTTTGACAAGGTGCATAGACAAAGACAAAGGTGCATAGACAAAGACAAAGACGGAATGACGAGGTACAGTTCTATGAGACGGTGGAGTTTAGAGTGAAAAGCTAAGTAACTGTAATGTGTAGGGAGCAGGCTTGGATAGTTAGAGTCAGTGTTGTTTTCATGTTCTGGTTGGTATTGCAGGTGTGGCCAGTTTAACTGCTCGTGGACAAAAACTGTTCTTAAGTCTGGTGGTTCTAGCTCAGATGTTCAAGTACCTCTTCCCAGATGGCAGTGGCTGAAACAGGAAATGACTGATGTAGTGAAAAAGCCTCTAATTATATAATTATTAACCTAAAATAGATCAAGGGGGCACCACTAGGATTTAATTTTGGTAAATCTCTGAAAAACCAAATTAAGGATAAATCAGTCCTGTTCAATAGGGGTAAAGTTCTTTAAGTCAACTATTCCTCGCTCCTAGTTATTAAACTTACAACGCTACGTTTGAAGAATTATAGTGTTTATTAAAAGTTAAAGACATAGCATAAAACAGGGATTAATAAGGGCATGAACAATTAAACAGCACTAACAGTAAAATAAAGGTGTAAACACTAAATCAATACTAAGAACTTTTAACTGAAACCTTTGGTGAGAATCGGGAGAGGGGCCTAAGGGAAATGGCTGTTATCAATTGATAATAGCTGCACGTGTTACCAACCACAGAACCAAGTCATTTCGCGGAGCAAAGAAAATTGAGTCTACCTCTTGGAGCAGTCTTCGGGAGCCAGCGATGTTACCTCACGTTAGAGCTTTCCACTGGTATTTACAGACGGAACGATTTTCCTCCTCTGTCCCCAGTATGCTCGACAACGCGGAACGTAGAACTTTGGCGTCCTTTGGTTCCCTCCTCTCCGTTGAGTAGAAATGCGGTAAGACTCATGCAATGCGTCACGTAAAGAAGTTGAATTCTATTTGCACCACCGGATCTGGATAATAGCGTTGAAAAGCGGCTGTGGTAGATAGCAGCGTTTTCAGAAGTCTAGTAGAGGCGACCAGTGCTACCATTACTGAGAATGTAACGGAAAGACTGCGAACTAGAAGTCAAGGCCGCACGTTCTGAGATCTCTGAAGCAAGCAGGCCGATTCTCTGTCTTTTGTAGTCTGCAGTTCTTTGTTCTCCTTGTTTGTTCTCTGCTCTCTTCTGTTGTTCTTTGAAGTTCTCACATGGTCTGCCACTGGAGTTCTGTTGGGACTGCCTTACCACCCTATTTCAAGTAGAAATAGTAGGAGTGGTTTTGGTTGGAGATAGCCAATGAGCAAAAGGGGCCTCCTCCAGAGCGTGTAATTTGAGCTTATCCCAGATCTCACCAAGAGAGTAAATTACTAGTGGCCACTAGATGGTTATATATATGTCTTTATCTTCCAAATGACCGTCTTTATCTGGTTAATCTGGAAACATTTAATTTAAATATCTTTTACTAGTTAATCCTGGATACACTCTGATACAGGTTCACTCAGTATCAAAACATGCTTGGATATTAATAGTATTAAATAGGTTTGATAGCTTTTGAAGATTAGAATCTTGCTGGTCCCAGCGGATTTAACCTAGAGAGATTCCACAGTCCAATGTTCAAGAGAATTAAGTAAGCCTGTTCCGCTACACTGAGGTATGTGGGGTTAGAGGATATTTTGCTGGCTTTCCTCAGACATCTCTTGTTGTAAATGTCAAATATGGGTGGGAATGCAGTTGCTGTATGTATAAAGTAAAACGTATGAAGTGAAAAAGAATAAAGATTTTACGCTTAAAACTGCCACCCTCTATGTATGCCGATTTTAGACCAACTGTCTGCTCCATAAAGTTGAAAAGGTTAGTTTTTTAAGGTTTAAACATTTGTTTATTAATTTTACTAAGGGCACTAAATAACCTATTTTTTTTGAAAGCTTAAAACATCCTCAAAACAAAGAACTTTTTTATTAAGTAAAATCTTTTCTGGCCATGTTTTCCTTCATCACTGAATCGGTTTACTGAATTTTGGCTGTTGGTTACCATGAAATTACTTCATAGCTCTACATTTACCCACAATTCACAACCTGAAGCAATGCCATCTCAGAAAACCCACTGGATGAGAGCAGACAAAATATATTTACACAGTCAGCTTAGCTTTGAACAGGACATTCAGTCGGTTTGGTGGTGACAGCACCTGTCCGAGTGGGCAAAACATATTTAGGTTTGAATAGAGCTCAAATCTGTAGGTGGAAAAAGTGACAATTCATTTAGGGCTTATAAGCTAATACAAACTATAATGACTTGGGCTAGACTAGACAAGAGAGGGGCGGACACACACGCAGATATGATTTACAAGACGTTTAATAATAACAAAAGACACAAGACAGTGTAGCACAGGACAAGACACAAACACATGACCTAAGCTAAATGCTAATGCTGAATGCTAACACTAATCTAAACATATATGAATAATGCTAAAGCTATGCTAATACTAATTGCTAAATATATGAAACCTTAACCCTAAGCTAAGCTAACCATGAACTGGACTAAGACAAGATATAAACTAAACAAGACAAACAAGAAGCATGGACTAACAAGAGACAAACCTGACAAGCATTAGCAAACCGGGGTAGACAAACCAAATTAAAATCAAATTCAAAATAACATGAGCGAGAAACTAACCAACATGACAAAGACAAACCAAACTGACATGACAGAATCAAATAGTCTCCAATCAGGGATTGGAAACTGCCTCCTTAAATGCCCTGACCTTAAACAAGGTGCAGCTGTAGATGATTAGCAGGAGACCAATCATAATAAGGGGTGTTGGCTTGAGAATGAAAACTAGCTTTCCTCTAACATGTGCTCCTGGAGAGGTGGGCGTGGCCGGTGCACCTGAGTTCCGGGTTTCAGAAGTACATAAAGGCTGGAATTGTGAATCCAGACAAGTTGGAACATTTTGTAAAATTCAGTAAAACAAAGAATTTCAAAATCTTTAACTTCTGTTCATTTGTTTTGTAACTTAACAAAATATAACTTAATTGTATTTTGTAAATATAAACAGAATTTGATGCCTGCAACACACAAATAAAAGTTGGTAGGGAAAAAAATGAAGAGTGAATAATTCAAATATTTCACAATAAGCAGGTGCATTGGTAACAGGTGAGGTAATCCACCAAAAGACTCAGTATTTGCAAGCAAAAATGGGTTGTGGCTCACCACTTTGTGCCAAACTCATAAAACATTTTGGTTATATAAAATTGTAAAAAGATTCAGCAAAACTGGACGAATCGTAGTCCACATTGGGCAGGGTCAGAAACCACTGCTGAATGGGCGTGGCCTTTGAGACAACATTGCAACCATTTAGCTACGGTAAAATAGTCACATAGGCTCAAGAGTACTTTGGAAAATCGTTTTCACTTAACACAGTTTGATAACCCAGTTTGATAAGAAACCACTGCAAAATGTGCGTGACCTTCGAGACAACATTGCAACCATCTAGCTACTGTGATATAGTCACATGGGCTCGAGTACTTCGGAAAATCGTTGTCACTTAACACAGTGGGCTGTGGTGCTGCCAGTTTACTCCGATCACATTATGAACACCTTCCTAGAAAAGCCAAAAGGCTTCTCTATCTATCTATCTATCTATCTATCTATCTATCTATCTATCTATCTATCTATCTATCTATCTATCTATCTATCTATCTCTGTCTGTCTGTCTGTCTGTCTGTCTGACTGACTGCATTATGCCAAGTGTAAAGTTTGGTGGAGGGGGAGTTGTGATGTGGGGTTGTTTTTCAGGAGTTGGGCTCAGCCCCTTAATTCCAGTAACATGAGCCTTCCCAGAAGAGTTGAAGCTGTTATAGCTGCAAAGGGTGAGCTGACATCATATTAAACCCTATGGATTAAGAATGGGATGTCACTAAAGTTCATATACGTGTGAAGGCAGACGAGCAAATACTTTTGGCAATATAGTCTATCTATCTATCTATCTATCTATCTATCTATCTATCTATCTATCTATCTATCTATCTATCTATCTATCTATCTATCTATCTATCTATCTATCTATCTATCTATCTATCTATCTATCTATCTATCTATATATCTATGTCTGTCTGTCTGACTGACTGCATTATGCCAAGTGTAAAGTTTGGTGGAGGGGGGGTTGTGATGTGGGGTTGTTTTTCAGGAGTTGGGCTCAGCCCCTTAATTCCAGTAACATGAGCCTTCCCAGAAGAGTTGAAGCTGTTATAGCTGCAAAGGGTGAGCTGACATCATATTAAACCCTATGGATTAAGAATGGGATGTCACTAAAGTTCATGTACGTGTGAAGGCAGACGGGCAAATACTTTTGGCAATATAGTCTGTCTGTCTGTCTGTCTGTCTCTATCTATCTATCTATCTATCTATCTATCTATCTATCTATCTATCTATCTATCTATCTATCTATCTATCTATCTATCTATCTATCTATCTATCTGACTGCATTATGCTAAGTGTAAAGTTTGGTGGAGGGGGGATTATGATGGCATCAAGGCATGGACTCCACTAGACCCCTGAAGGTGTGCTGTGGTATCTGGCACCAAGATGTTAGCAGCAGATCCTTTAACTCCTGTAAGTTGTGAGGTGCGGCCTGAATGGGTCTGACTTGTTTGTCCAGCACATCTCACAGATGCTTGACTGGATTAAGATCTGGAGAATTTGGAGGCCAAGTCAACAACTCAAAACTCGTTGTTGTGCTCCTCAAACCATTCCTGAACCATTTTTGCTTTGTGGCAGGGCGCATTATCCTGCTGAAAGAGGCCACAGCCATCAGGGAATATTGTTTCCATGAAAGGGTGTACATGGTCTGCAACACAATGCTTAGGTACGTGGTACATGTCAAAGTAACATCCACATGTGCATCCTGGAGTCATGTGTTCCCCAGGTAAGCGACGCACACGCATCCGGCCATCCACGTGATGTAAAAGAAAACATGATCCATCAGACCAGACCACCTTCTTCCATTGCTCCATGGTCCAGTTCCGATACTCACATGCCCACTGTTGGCTCTTTCAGCAGTGGACAGGGGTCAGCATGGGCACCCTAACTAATCTGCGGCTATGCAGCCTCATACGCACCAAATTGCGATGCACTGTGTATTCTGACACCTTTCTGTCAGAACCAGCATTAACTTCTTTAGCAATTTGAGCTACAGTAGCTCGTCTGTTGGTTTGGACCACATGGGCCAGCCTTCGCTCCCCACGTGCATCAATGAGCCTTGGCCGCCCATGACCCTGTCGCCGGTTTACCACTGTTCCTTCCTTGGACCACTTTTGATAGATACTGACCACTGCAGACGGGAACACCCCACTCGCTCAAATCCTTACACTTGTCCATTTTTCCTGCTTCTAACACATCAACTTTGAGGATAAAATGTTCACCTGCTGCCTAATAAATCCCACCCACTAACAGATGCCGTGATGAAGAGATAATCAGTGTTATTCACTTCACCTGTCAGTGGTCATAATGTTGTGTGTGGTGGGTGTATGTGTAAACTGCATTAAACCCTATATTTAATTTAATCATATTTTCACATTGCAGCATATCTGGAAAATGTCTAGAGACTGGATAATGTAACCTATAGACAATTGACATTATTTTAAACTTTAGCTGTAATACCATCAGCAGTGCAGGTTTTTGTTTGATTTGCAGATGTATTGTTTTACACTGAAAAGCATCAGCTTGACTATATAACCTCTTGTTATATAACATCTCCTATTTTTCGAAATGTATTCCCAATATTCTGAGTATTAAAAAGTGTTATTAGCAGAGAAGAGAATGAATTAAATACTTCATACTGCTAGAAATATTTTTCTCGTCTGTGTATGTCAGGCATAATTAATTTGGGAGTCAAACACTGCGAGAAATGTAATTATTATGTTGAAGTGCATTTTCCAAATCATGCTCTTCAGTTGAATGAGAAAGGTGCTTAGTGACAGCTATTAATTTCTCTAGACACAGTAATCAATGAGACAAGCTTATTAATCTACTCTTCCTGAAGTCCTCCTGGTGAAGGTTCCAGAAAGCTGTATTCTTTAATGCAAACCATTATGGAATACATTGTACTAAGGTTTTATTCTGCAAGTACATGTACCCCAGAGGTAAAAAAAAATTATTAATATATTTTTACTTAATCTCAAAATTCCTATTTATCAGGGCCCTACATCTGCAGGAACTAAAAAGCCACAAATAAACAGAGTCATGGGTAAACAAGGTTGTGACCAAAATAATGGAAACAAGGTAACAAATAAAAGACTCAAAAAAATCTGCAGTTGCTCCTTATGGTGTGCAACAGTACAGGTTGTTGTTGCTGCTGCATTTTTTGTTTTAAAATTGTCCACACATCTATTGGGGTCAGGTCTGCAGGCAGACCAGGCCATTATCTGCACCCTCGTCTGACCACAATACACATTTTCACTGTGTAATGGTCCATCCCAGATGCCTCCAAACCCAGATAACTGAATGCCTCTTCTGGACATGGTTAACATAAGGCTTCTTTTTTGCACAGTGTTTTAAGTGGCATTTATGAATGTAACTCTGTATTGAAGTGCTTGACATAATGCTTTTAGATCTGAACCGTCTTCAACTGAACCACACACACACACACAAACATGCATGCATGCGTGGACGTACACTTACACACACACACACACATACAGAGAGAAACACTCATAGACAGCACACAGCAAACATTAATTATTGTGGTATTTCATTTAGAAGCACTGAACTAAGTAATGTAATATACTGCGTAAAAAAACTGCACACTTGCATGCATATCGGATCATTTCTTTTCCCTGATGGCATGTCCTCTAATTTCTTTGTGTGTGTGTGTGTGTGTGTGTGTCTTTGAAAATTAGGGTGTATACAAACAGTACTGTTGTGTGTTATGTCTCTGTTGGTGTAAGATAAACAGATGGAGCAAACACAGGCATTGATGTTCTTCTCCAAGTGGCTCTCGTATCTTGAGTTTGACCCTCTGTGTCATGCCAGTGAAATCTTCGATTTCCCGTTGGTGGTGCGCTTCATCACAAATGAACTCATTTATTCTTTCTCTCTGCAGAGCTCTGATTCTTGTAATAGAGAATAATTACAGACGGACAGAGAGGCAGTGTGTGCTAAGTGGAGATACAGATAAATGAGAGAGCAAAGAAGGAGGAAGAAAAAAGTGTGGTCACCATCAAACTGTAAATTTGACACCTGCATCTGGTTGGGAAGTAGATATGACTAATTTAAAATGGCAAGGAAATGGCTGCAGGAAAGCTCATGAACTGTTTGTCACAACCTAAGACTTGCACATTGCCAAATATTGAAATTTGTGTGCTTGTGTAATGAATTATGCTTGACTGTCTGATGAATCTAGTTATGGTCAATCAGGAAAATGTTAAAGAAGGAAAAAAGTTTCAGAGATGGAATATCTTTAAACTGCAGCATACAATGACATTCCAAAGAACCAGCAGCAGGTGGCAGCAGTTTAGAGAATACCTTCTCCTGATTCAGTATACAATCTTCTGCTGCATAAAAGCAAGCTCTCTAAAAAAGAATGGTAACTTCAGTGTGAAAGAAAGTGGCCTGACCACCACTCTAGGGTGAAATAGAATGCTGACTGAAAGCTTGGTTCTTGTGTTAGCACCAGAAAGTAGAAGACAATTTTGCAGCGGCAAAAGGCTGATCCCTATTCTACCTTCCCTTGTGTAACGGCCACTTGTGTCTACAGAAAGCCAAACCATGTCAGTGACACCGTCAAAGCTGTGGCATGGGTTTCTGTGGTCTAATTTTACTAGTTTGACTCCACTTACTATACTAGGCCACATGCATTACAATGGAAATGTTTATAAAGCTTCAAATCCTATGATCAAAGGGTTGTATTTAAGTACATGAAACACTAATTTCTTCCCAAGGCAAAAATGAAACCACAAACTGTCACCTCATGCCAAAAGGTATTGTGTGAAAATGGTCAGATATCCTCCCAGAACCACCATGAAACATGTCTGGCAAAATGTAAGCTGCTGGAAAACAGATGTCACAATACACATCTACAGTGGGGCCAAAAAGTATTTAGTCAGCCACTGATTGTGCAGGTTCTCCTACTTAGAAAGATGAGAGAGGTCTGTAATTTTCATCATAGGTACACTTCAACTATGAGAGACAAAATGAGAAAAAAAAAATCCAGGAAATCACATTGTAGGATTTTTAAAGAATTTTTTTGTAAATTATGGTGGAAAATAAGTTTTTGGTCAATAACAAAAGTTCAACTCAATACTTTGTAACATAACCTTTGTTGGCAATGACAGAGGTCAAACGTTTCCTGTAAGTCTTCACCAGGTTTGCACACACTGTAGCTGGTATTTTGGCCCATTCCTCCATGCAGATCTCCTCTAGAGCAGTGATGTTTTGGGGCTGTCGCTGGGCAACACAGACTCCACAAATTTTCTATGGGGTTGAGGTCTGGAGACTGGCTAGGCCACTCCAGGACCTTGAAATGCTTTTTACGGAGCCACTCCTTCATTGCCCGAGCGGTGTGTTTGGGATCATTGTCATGCTGGAAAACCCAGCCACGTTCCATCTTCAATGCTCTCACTGATGGAAGGAGGTTTTGGCTTAAAATCTCACGATACATGGCTCCGTTCATTCTTCCCTTAACACGGATCAGTCGTCCTGTCCCCTTTGCAGAAAAACAGCCCCAAAGCATGATGTTTCCACCCCCATGCTTCACAGTAGGTATGGTGTTCTTGGGTTCTTCTTCTTCCTCCAAACACGACGAGTTGAGTTTTTACCAAAAAGTTCCATTTTGGTTTCATCTGACCACATGATATTCTCCCAATCCTCTTCTGGATCATCCATATGCTCTCTGGCAAAATTCAGACAGGTCTGGACATGTACTGGCTTAAGCAGGGGGACACGCCTGGCACTGCAGGATTTGAGTCCCTCTCGGCGTAGTGTGTTACTGATGGTAGCCTTTGTTACTTTGTTCCCAGCTCTCTGCAGGTCATTCATCAGGTCCCTCCGTGTAGTTCTGGGATTTTTGCTCACTGTTCTCATGATTATTTTGACCCCACGGGATGAGATCTTGACCCCAAGGGAGATTATCAATGGTCTTGTATGTCTTCCATTTTCTTACAATTGCTCCCACAGTTGATTTATTCACACAAACCTGCTTGCCTATTGTAGATTCACTCTTCCCAGCCTGGTGCAGGTCTACAATTGTTTGTTGTTTGTTATTGACCAAATACTTATTTTCCACCATAATTTACAAAAAAATTCTTTAAAAATCCTACAATGTGATTTCCTGGATTTTTTCCCCCTCATTTTGTCTCTCATAGTTGAAGTGTACCTATGATGAAAATTACAGACCTCTCTCATCTTTCTAAGTAGGAGAACCTGCACAATCAGTGGCTGACTAAATACTTTTTGACCCCACTGTAGGTGAGCTTTATACTGTATTACTATGGGCTTTGAGGAGTCTGTACAAGAAAATCAACAAATTTCATTAAACTCCACCAATTCTGCCAAATAGATCAATGATTAGGCCAGATTTGTGCTTGTACTGTGCGTAAAAAAAAAAAAAAAAAATTAATAACAATAATACAACCCCAAATTAGAAAAAGTTGGGACAGTATGGAAAATGCAAATACAATAAAAATGCAGTGTTTCTTACATTTACTTTGACTTTTTTCTAATTGCAGACAGTTTGAACCTGATATATTTCATGTTTTGTCTGCTCAACTTTATTTAATTTAATAATATACCTCAATTTCTGCATTTCAGGCCTGCAACACATTCCAAAAAAGTTGGGATGGGGGCAATTAAGGACTAGTAATGAGGTGAAAAAAACTAAATAATGATGTGTTTCCAAACAGGTGATGTCAACAGGTGATTGTAATCCTGGTTTGGTACAAAAGCAGCATCCAGGAAAAGCTTTGATGAGAAAAGATGATCAGAGGATCTCCAGTTTGTCAACAAATGTGTGAGAAAATGATTGAAATGTTAAAAAACAATGTACCTCAAAGAAAGATTTGCATATTTCTCCCTCTACAGTGCATAATATCATTAAACGATTCAAGGAATCGGGAAGAATTTCAGTGCATAAAGGCCAAGGGCGCAAGCTTAAGCTGAACGCCTGTGATCTTCAATCCCTCAGACGGCACTGCATCAAGAACCGCCACTCAACAATAGCTGATATAACCACATGGGTGAGGAATTACTTTGGCAAACCTTTGTCAAGCATTACAATATGGAGTTACATGCACAAATGCCACTTTACTGCGCAAAAAACAAACCTTATGTTAACCATGTCCAAAATCAGGCTGCCTCCGGTCTTAGGCCAGCTGGACAGCTTGGCAAAGAATGTTCGAAAGCTGCTGCTCAGACTGCCACTTGTTCCATTGCAAATTGTGTGTTGTCCTGAATGTAGCACCAAACCTAGTGCTAAGTTTGTTTTGTGCCGACCATTCTCTAGATAACATGGCTGAGCTGGTGATGCCCCATGGCCGTATTGTCTATGTTTTGTCTATTGTCTATGTATACTCTCTGGGTAGCAAGAAGAACTCGCATAAGAAAACGCATAAGACATTTAGAATTCCATCTAGCCATATATTAACAAAATCAGGGTATTTTGTTTATTATAACATTCAAATACTTGTCTAATGATGAAATTAAAAGGTTACTTTCCAGCTGCCAAGAATCTGTCATAAAGGAATCTGCTTTTCAGCTTTCTTTCTTTTTCTGGAGTTCCTGGCACATTGTCACACAAGACAAGGAAAGACAAGTAAACAAAACACAGAGGTTATTTTGCAGTATTGCCAAAAGACTGCATTCTTTCATTATTCCTGTTCAACCTGTACACTAAACATATAATGAGAGAAGAAGGACTGAAGAGAGGTAATCAAGGATTCAAGATTGACAAGATGGGACTTCAGCTCAGTATGAAGAAGACAGAAAAGACCAGTAACCTATTATTGATGGAGAAGTTGTCAAAGTGGTTGACAGCTTCACCTACTTGGATCAAGCATTAAGAGCAAAAATTACTAAGTGTAGTCCATCTGTTTCTCTACAAACTTTTTAAGCCTGCTTTCACCCTGTTCTTCTATGGTCAGGACCCCCACAGGACCACCACAGAGTAGGTATTATTTAGGTGGTGGATCATTCTCAGCACTGCAGTGACACTGAAATGGTGGTGATGTGTTAGTGTGAGTTGTGCTGGTGTGAGTGGTGCTGCTGGAGTTTTTAAATACCGTGTCCACTCACTGTCCACTCTATTAGACACTCCTACCTAGTTGGTCCATCTTGTAGATGTAAAGTCAGAGACGATCGTTGCTGATGCTGCTGTTTGAGTTGGTAATCTTTTAGACCTTCATCAGAGGTCACAGGACGCTGCCCACGGGGCACTGTTAGGTGGATATTTTTGGTTGGTGGACTGTTCTGAGTCCAGCAGTGACAGTGAGGTGTTTAAAAACTCAATCAGCGCTTCTGTGTCTTATCCACTCATACCAGCACAACACACACTAACACACCACCACCATGTCAGTGTCACTGCAGTGCTGAGAATGACCTACCACCCAAATTATACCTACACTGTGGTGGCCCTGGGAGAGTCCTGACCATTAAAGAACAGGGTGAAAGCAGGCTAAAAAAGTATGCAGAAAAACAGATGGACTACAGTCAGTAATTGTAGCACTACAAAATGCTTTTATATGGTAAGTGGCACTGATAAAATGGACAGTGAGTGTAGAAACAAGGAGGTGGTTTTAATGTTATGGCTGATCTGTGTATATATATTAACATTATTAATTTTAAGCCCATAGGCAGGTCCGTGGATCTTCAGGGGTTAAAAATATAGGATTGTTTAGAAGTAAATTCTTCTGTCTGAAAAAAAAAATAAAAATAGAAATTAGCAGTCAGATGGCATTTGCTTGGTGTTTTATTTGGGTTTACACTGATGCAGTCCCTGTAGTCTCCGCTGGATCCTTTACAGCTTTTTAGAAATGTAACAGCCTCTGGCATTGAAACCAGAACTTCACCAAGATAAAAGAGCAAGAAAAGGTCAACAATACCATCTTTAACAGCATATTGGGACAGGTCCCAGTATGAACACAGACTCTCTGATTCAGTCTCTATGTCTGTCAACATATTGGAGCAGTGCCAGGCACTTCCTAGCATTGTACTTCTACAATGACATTAAAAAGCCAGCTTCATTTAAATATGAACGACATCCTGCCTCACTCTGACTACTTTAATACAGTGTAATTTGATGAATGAGGTTTGTGGTCTTCATGTCTGTGAAGAGATCTGTGGAGAAGTAATGAGCATGAACGTTACTGCTAAAAAATCTCTTTTGCTTCAGGCTTTTGTTTGTCTCCTCTGGGAACAAGCTGATCAGTCTGAAACAGAAAGAAAATGTCTATATGGTGTATATGTATCTAAGCAGTAGTGCAAAGATTATTTTCTGTGAAGTGTGCTTGTTGTGGGTGCAGATAAAACATTCCTGGATAACCTTTGATGAATATTAGAAAACAATCATCATAATTTAACTTAAATTGGGAAATGCAGTTTCTCTGTGGGTATATATCATCTTAGATATTACAGCCAATAAGATTTTTATGCACAATAATGCAAAAATGCATTTTGTGACTCCCCGATATTGGCAACTTCATTTCATTTATTAATAAACACCCATTCCTGCATTTCAGGCCTGCAACACATTCCAAAAAAAAGTTGGGACGGGGTCAATTTAGGGCTAGTAATGAGGTGAAAAAAACAAATAATGATGTGATTCCAAACAGGTGATGTCAACATGTGATTGTAATCATGATTTGGTACAAAAGCAGCATCCAGGAAAGGCTGAGTCGTTGAAGAGCAAAGATGATCAGAGGCTCTCCAGTTTGTCAACAAATGTGTGAGAAAATGATTGAAATGTTTAAAAACAATGTACCTCAAAGAAAGATTGGAAGGGATTTGCATATTTCTCCCTCTACAGTGCATAATATCATTAAACAATTCAAGGAATCGGGAGGAATTTTAGTGTGTAAAGGCCACGGACGCAAGCTTAAGCTGAACGCCAGTGATCTTCGATCCCTCAGACGGCACTGCATCAAGAACCACCACTCAACAATAGCTGATATAACCACATGAGCAAGGTATTACTTTATACTACAATACAGAGTTACATGCACAAATGCCACTTAAAACTTTACTGCGCAAAAAAGATCCCTTATGTTAACCATGTCCAGAAGCAGCTCGGCGGCATCTAGGATGGACAATAACACAGTGGAAACATGTATTGTGGTCAGATAAATCAGCATTCCAGTCTGTCATGGTATGGGGCGGTGTTAGTGCCCTTGGCAAAGGTCATTTACACTTCTGTGATGGCAGCATTAATGCAGAAAAGTACATTGAGATCTTAGAGCAACATATGCTGCCTTCAAGACGTCATCTTGTCCAGGGACGTCCATGCATTTTTCAACAAGACAATGCAAAACCACATGCTGCACATATTACAAAGGCATGGCTGCGGAAAAAGAGGGTACGGGTACTGGACTTGCCTGCCTGTAGTCTTGACTTGTCCCCAATAGAGAATGTGTGGAGAATTTTGAAGCAAAAATGCGACAACGACGACCCCGTACTGTTGCACATCTTAAGACGTGTTTGCAGGAAGAATGGGACAAAATAAAAGCTGAAACACTAAATCACTTGGTCTCCTCAGTGCCACAACGTCTTTTAAGTGTAATGAAAAGGAATGGCAACATTACAAAGTGGTAAATGCTTTACTGTCCCAAGTTTATTTGGAAAGTGTTGGAAACATAATGCTTCTTTTTTGCACAGTAAAGTTTTAAGTGGCATTTGTGCATGTAACTCTGTATTGTAGTGCTTGACAAAGGTTTGCCAAAGTAATCCCTCACCCATGTGGTTATATCAGCTATTGTTGAGTGGCGGTTCTTGATGCAGTGCCGTTTGCAGGATCAAAGATCACAAGCTTGCACCATTGGCCTTTATGTACTGAAATTCCTCCTGATTCCTTGAATTGTTTAATGATATCATGCACTGTAGAGGGAGAAATATGCAAATTCCTTCCAATCTTTCTTTGAGGTACATTGTTTTTAAACATTTCAATCATTTTCTCACACATTTGTTGACAAACTGGAGATCCTCTGATCATCTTTGCTCATCAAAGACTTTCCTGGATGCTACTTTTGTACCAAACCATGATTACAATCACCTGTTGACATCACCTGTTTAAAATCACATCGTTATTTAGTTTCTTCACCTCATTACTAGCCCTAAACTGTCCCGGTCCTTTTTTGGAAAATGTTGCAGAAGTTCTCGCTGGGATCTTTAAGAAAAGGTTTAGAAAATGTTTGTGGGCTAGCCGCTCCTGGCTAGATTTATCATTGTTTATTTCAGTTTCCTCTATTTGGGGTTAATGGCTCCCGCTGTGTTTTGGTGGAGACTTACATATTTCCAGAAAAGTTAAAAAAATTTAGTAAACCACAATAAAAAGAAGAATCTGTAATTCATTTAATCCGGATGGATCTTTATTTGACAGAAGTAGAAAATAATATTTCCAATGTTTTCACTAATCATTATATTTTGTAAATATGAACACATTTAGAATTTGATGCCTCCTATTAATAAGACATTTCAATTGTTTGAGGAACAAAATTAGGCTTTATCTTGCTGAAATAATAATGGAAAAGATGTCATCTTGATGCCAGCATTCATCTCTCTAAAATCCCAAAATATGCCTCTGTGTCACTGGTACTTTCACACATGTGCAAGTCACCCATGCCATGACAGATGTTGACTTTTGCACCTTTCACTAAAACAGTCTTTGATTATATTACATGTTTCCAATGTCTTCCAGGCCATCTGAGATAAGCTTAGAGAACTTAAGAGGCACTTCTGCACAGAATTGATGTTTTGGCTTTCTCTTTGTGTAATAGAGTTCCAGGTAGCATTGCTTGATGCAGCAGCAAACTGTGTTTAGTAACAGTGGTTATCTGAAGTACTCCCAAGCCCATGTGGCTTTATTTATCACAGTAGCATGACCACCTGAGAACTAAAACGTCATGCACATGACTAACTTTTATGTTATATGCTAA
Source organism: Trichomycterus rosablanca (assembly GCF_030014385.1). Taxonomy (NCBI): domain Eukaryota; kingdom Metazoa; phylum Chordata; class Actinopteri; order Siluriformes; family Trichomycteridae; genus Trichomycterus; species Trichomycterus rosablanca. Next base: position 25,350,528 of record NC_085990.1, on the reverse strand, counting down.
ATTCTATATTATGTTGGCTGTTTTTTCTATATTATGTTGTTTTACAGAAAGATTTGCCAGAGAAATAAGGCATTTTCTGAGCATTACTTAGAAATGTGAATTCTGCTGTAAAGGCCACAAATGGAGCCACAGAAAATAACAAGACCCTTTGATTGATATGGTTCCCCTTTCTATGTTAAATGAGACCTTGCCATTGATTTGCTTGCAAATTACTCAGGTTCGCCTGCTACAGGAATGGTTTTTTTTTTATTATGCAGCAAAATAATTACGCCTGGTTCGGCAGAGCTCATACAGCCAACATCAATCGTGTACAAATATTGAGCTTTGAAGTTCACACTTTATAAAGCTTGGCTGGCTATTTGTGTTTGATTTCATTAGGAGGAACTGGCATTTTAATTAATGCCAGCTTATTTATATGCACATAATCCTGGAGGTGCCACTACACTGGGATATTTTCTTTGCTTGTTGGTTTTGGACGTGTGTTTGCAATTGAAACATCAAAGCGTTTGCACAAAAGAGGTGATTATGAAAAAAAAGGATGGACGCTTCCCTTGGAGAAGAGTTTCTTTGGGTTTGGAGGTAAATGGTGTGGCCTATATTTAAGCAGTCTGACTCCACAGAATGGCATGGCAATTACTTGGCACACAGGCCTAAATTCAGGTAATTTTCAAGACAATGTATTCCCTTTTTTTCAATTTGTCTGAGTCTGTGTGGCACAGGTAATCCACAACGGCTTTAGAATAAGTTGAGAGAAGTGAAAAAAGGATCATTTTGTCATCATAAGGTGATTGTCAGTCTTAAGGACGGCCACCAAACTGCAGAGCAGAATGATAAAATGTTTATTACATTAGAGCTTCAGGGAATAGAAATCGCTTTAAAGAATGATTGTATTTTAAGCAAAGGATTTGGCCTCCATCTTGCTATTGATTTTGACTTATACGGCAGTTAAAGCGTGAGCCGAGCCGCTGAGCTGAAAATCTGAATGATCCCCATTTCATCAAGTTCCTCAAGGTAACTGAAACTCAAACTTAGCCAGCTATGTCACTTATAAATGTATTTACCTCTCACAGTACACACAGACTGGAATAGAGGCCTGCTGTTTGCCCAATTCACTCATTTATTTTTACCAACCTCACACTGGGTCTGAAGCCAAATACACTGGGTCTGGTGCCAATCTTTGCAAAACTTTTATATTGTGTACTGTTACCAATACCTTGAGTGATTCACATTCAGGGTATATTCCTCATGTCTAGTGTTTGCTAGTAGGCTGAATCAGGATGAAGTGATTGTCACCATAAATGACCACAACAATTCATTCATTCAACGTATTATTAACAAAGATACAAAGAAAAGATTTCAGTTAAATAAAGATGAAAGAAGTGGCTTCACAAGTATTTAAAATGAGTGGAGAAACATAACAAGAGCAGACTATACCAGTAACCCAGTAAAAATGCTTTCATGTTTTTTTTATTTTATTTGCTATACACCGACCAGGTATAACATTATGACCACTGACAGGTGAAGTGAATAACACTGATTATCTCTTCATCACGGCACCTGTTGGTGGGTGGGATATATTAGGCAGCAAGTGAACATTTCATCCTCAAAGTTGATGTGTTAGAAGCAGGAAAAATGGGCAAGCGTAAGGATTTCAGCGAGTTTGACAAGGACCAAATTGTTATGGCTAGATGACTGGGTCAGAGCATCTCCAAAACTGCAGCTCTTGTGGGGTGTTCCCGGTCTGCAGTGGTCAGTATCTATCAAAAGTGGTCCAAGAAAGGAACAGTGGTAAACCGGAGACAGGTTCATGGGCGGCTAGGGCTCATTGATGCACGTGGGGAGCAAAGGCTGGCCCGTGTGGTCCGATCCAACAGACAAGCTACTGTAGCTCAAATTGCTGAAGAAGTTAATGCTGGTTCTGATAGAAAGGTGTCAGAATACACAGTGCATCACAGTTTGTTACATATGGAGCTGCATAGCCGTAGACCAATTAGCGTGCCCATGCTGACCCCTGTCCACCGCCGAAAGCACCAACAATGGGCACGTGAGCATCGGAACTGGACCACGGAGCAATGGAAGAAGGTGGCCTGGTCTGATGAATAATTTTTTCTTTTACATCACGTGGATGGCCAGGTGCATCGCTTACCTGGGGATGGCCAGGTGCATCGCTTACCTGGGGAACACATGGCACCAGAATGTACTATGGGAAGAAAGCAAGCCGGCGGAGGCAGTGTGATGCTTTGGGCAATGTTCTGCTGGGAAACCCTGGGTCCTGCCATCCATGTGGATGTTACTTTGACACGTACCACCTACCTAAGCATTGTTGCAGACCATGTACACCCTTTCATGGAAACGGTATTCCCTGATAGCTGTGGCCTCTTTCAGAAGGATAATGCGCCCTGCCACAAAGCAAAACTGGTTCAGGAATGGTTTGAGGAGCACAAGAGTTTGAGGTGTTGAGTTGGCCTCCAAATTCTCCAGATCTCAATCCAATCCAGCATCTGTGGGATGTGCTGGACAAACAAGTCCGATCCATGGAGGCCCCACCTCGCAACCTACAGGAGTTAAAGGATCTGCTGCTAACATCTTGGTGCCAGATACCACAGCACACCTTCAGAGGTCTAGTGGAGTCCATGTCTAGATGGGTCAGGGCTGTTTTGGCAGCAAAAGGGGCACCAACACAATATTAGTAAGGGGGTCATAATGTTATGCCTTATCGGTGTATAAACAAAAATTATAGAAACCAGAACATTATGACTACTCAAAAAATGTGAACAACAATTTGTATTTGGTAATTAATGGTGATTTGTGAGGGTAGGGATCTATTAAATGTTGGGCTGATCAAGGTTCGTCTCAGTTCAGTCTCATGTTAAATGCCGCAAATTTGAAAAATGATCAGCATAAAGACCTGAGTGACACTTATAAGGATGGGTTGACAATCTTCAAAATAGTAATAGATGCTCACATAAAGTTATGATGAGATGGTCAGAGGAGGGACTTTTGTTGGGTTTGTTGGGCAGCCAGGACTCATTGATGCCAGGTGACATAGGGATATGGTGTCTAACACAAACCAACAGCAGAGCTAATAGCTGTTTAGATTACAGATAATTTTAGATAGGATAGAAACCCTTTATTTGTCATTTATACATATACAGACGTACAGTACAACAACATTCTTCTTTCTTCATGTATTCCAGCTTGTTTGGAAGCTGGGGTTAGAGTGCAGGGTAAGCTATTGTATGGCGCCCCTGGAGCAGAGAGGGTTAAAGGCCTTGCTCAAGGGCCCAACAGTGGCTGCATGAGCAAGGCCCTTAACCCTTTTTACTGGTTATAAAGTTGTGTCACAACACATAGCACCATAGCATCAAACCATTTTGTGTATGGAGCTGCAGAGTCACAGATACAGTCAAAGTGCTCATGGTAACCCCTGTCCAATGTCAAAAGCTCCTACAATGGGCTCACAGGCATTGGAACTGGACATTGGAGCAATGAAAGAATGTTGAGTGGCCTGACAAATCTTAATTAATATCTACAGGGAGGGAAATAGCACAGGGCTTATGACTGCTTTTTTTATTGCTGTAGAGATGAAAATAAGAGCCATGAGTGCAGTTTGATTTGTTTTTGGTTCCCACAAATTTCCTCTACTGCCTCTGAAGCAGCTGTCATATCACTGTGGAAAAGAGAGAATACATAGGAGCTTGCTTGATTCCTTTCCTGAAAGTGGCACTTAGAAAACCAATCAGGGTAGGTGGACAGCTATGCTTAGATTTTATGTGTGTCTGAAAATAAAACTTACAATTAAAGGATGAACTTGTGACCTTGTGTGATTACATGACTGTATTCAAGGGATAGTTCCTTCCTTGCTGTGTCTTGAAAATCTTGAGGGTGTAAACTTAAAACAATCGAGCCAGATTGTTGAATGTTCATTTTAAAGTGCACCTGAATGTATTACTTATGACATCAAGTCTTCATACTGTCATGCTTTTAAGAGATGAAAGATGGCAAGTTGCTCAAAGGAAACCCATACAAACAGAAGAAGAACTGAAGCCAGGAATGGATGTTTATTAATAAATGAAATGAAGTTGAGCAGATAAAACATGAAATATCTCAGGTTCATCCTGTCTGCAATCAAATAAAAGTCAAAGTAAATGTAAAAAACTGTGTTATTTTTTGCATTTTCCATGTTGTCCCAACAGGGGGGTTGTAATTTTATTGACATGTTTTACAACAAATTCATCCTCAGCAGGGTTGCTGGTGGTCTGGTGCCCCTAGAATCACTGGGAGCAATACAGTAAAACACCCTGAACTGGACGCCAGTTCATTACCGGGCCTCATCCATACCCTTTTCTAATATGTCCTGATGTTTCCTTTGATGACATGTAAAGTCTTGGTTTGCTGAGAAGCAGCCACATAAAATGCTGCTCTTTGATTCAAAACCTTGCAAGGCACACAATAAGGTTTATGGTTAAGAGTGTTTAAGGATGATTAAGGTGTCTGTTTAAGCTCTGTAGCTTTATATACAAACCCCAAATCAGAAAAAGTTGGAACAGTATGGAAGATGCAAATAAAAAACAATGCCTCCTACATTCAGTTTGACTTTTACTTCATTGCAGTCAGTATGAACCCAAGGTATTTCATGTTTTGTCTGGTCAACTTCATTTCATTTTTTATTGTGGAGTCCAGACCAAATCATTTACATGCTTTTTATTGAATGGGGTGGAGCAGGAGTCTATTTCAGGACTGAATCAACACTGAACACAGAGCTTATTCCACTAAAACCAGTACATTACATGTAAACAAACTCATTACAATTCACATTTACCTGCATTTACTTACTTACATTAAAATACATTATTTAGCACGTGGCAAAGTGCATCCTAGAAGATGCTCGGATCATTGCCCAGCAAGCCAGCTGCTCACTACACTATATCTATTACTGCATTTTAGGCCTGCAACACATTCCTAAAAACTAAAAAACCTCAGTGGATTGATTCAGGTTTGGAAAAGTGGTGGGTTAGCACATAAGACTGCTGCACAAATTTGAGTTCAGAGGCACTTTTACCACGTCTATATACAGGGGTTGGACAATGAAACTGAAACACCTGGTTTTAGACCACAATAATTTATTAGTATGGTGTAGGGCCTCCTTTTGCGGCCAATACAGCGTCAATTCGTCTTGGAAATGACATATACAAGTCCTGCACAGTGGTCAGAGGGATTTTAAGCCATTCTTCTTGCAGGATAGTGGCCAGGTCACTACGTGATGCTGGTGGAGGAAAACGTTTCCTGACTCGCTTCTCCAAAACACCCCAAAGTGGCTCAATAATATTTAGATCTGGTGACTGTGCAGGCCATGGGAGATGTTCAACTTCACTTTCATGTTCATCAAACCAATCTTTCACCAGTCTTGCTGTGTGTATTGGTGCATTGTCATCCTGATACACGGCACCGCCTTCAGGATACAATGTTTGAACCATTGGATGCACATGGTCCTCCAGAATGGTTCGGTAGTCCTTGGCAGTGACGCGCCCATCTAGCACAAGTATTGGGCCAAGGGAATGCCATGATATGGCAGCCCAAACCATCACTGATCCACCCCCATGCTTCACTCTGGGCATGCAACAGTCTGGGTGGTACGCTTCTTTGGGGCTTCTCCACACCGTAACTCTCCCGGATGTGGGGAAAACAGTAAAGGTGGACTCATCAGAGAACAATACATGTTTCACATTGTCCACAGCCCAAGATTTGCGCTCCTTGCACCATTGAAACCGACGTTTGGCATTGGCACGAGTGACCAAAGGTTTGGCGTAGGTTTACTGAAGCCATACTTTAAACTCCAGGGGTTTTGCTATTTTCTCTTGCTGAACAGGAGCAGCATTCAAATTATTTTTTGTGCTGGCAGACAAAGGACCCTGACACAGACATGAGAGAAAAAAATGCAGCCGAGGGACTCCAATCATTGTGGCTCCTCTTCCTTTCATGTTAATTGAAATGGCTGAAAACGGCACTTAATGTCTAACACCAATGTGGCAAAATTTCTGATGTCTCAGAGCTGGCCAGACATGAGCTTCATGAAAAAAAGGCTATTTAATAACATACAGCCTTCAGCATTTCCACTTTGTACATTTTACAAAGAGAAAAAAAACCAAAAGTGGGTCCTATGCCAGCCCCCAGAAACACTGTTTGCAAAGTGCCCTGTGATGAACTGGTGCCTCCAGAATATCACAGTCACTTTCACTTCAGGGCAATTAACACCAGCCAATACCTTTTTGTATTTATTACATTTTTTTAAATTAATTTATTAATTTATTTGTTTTTTACATTTCTTGGGCTCTGTTCTGGTTCGTGAACTTGATTTTTAACCAGTTCAGCGTGTTTCCACAAAACAAAAAAGGTTCCAGACTGCCAACGTGCATTACAGCTGGCACCAAAGAAAACTAGGATTTTCAGCATGAACCACAATGTCATCTGTGTGTGTGTCATGTTATAGAGGTTAGGGTGCTTTTACATGAGAAGCGGAAAAAACACTTTTGCACTGGTATGCCGTTGTTTCCCTGTTTAGCTTGACGCTGCACTTCCATCAGTTCACCTGATTGAATTTAAAAGCCAGTCTGCCACTGATATTTTTAAAGCACCTCCAATGAGACGAACTGTTTGATATGACGTGGTAAAAGTGACTCAGGCAGTACGAACAACGCTTAATGTGGAAAAATAGAGCTTAGGGTAGCTTGTTGTACTAAAACAACAACAGAGGAATTTCTGCAGTACAGAGCACATGGATATACAGTAGATGTAACAACAGCACAAATGCTTGCAAGTAATCTAATTGCTCCATCACCTTGTTACTACTCTTTACTTTCGTTGCGCAGTGCCCACCATTGATGATGCATGCTTGGCTCCCAAAAACTGGTGGAAATGCGGGCCAGTTCTCTAAAAAGCACCAAGGTTCGAAGAAGCCCGAATAGAACCAGAGTTCTTTTGGTGGAAAAGTAAAAACTAAAAAGGACACAGAATAAACATGCAAAACTCACCATCAGTGAACACAGGCAAGGATTAAACCTAAGTGTTCAGGAACCACTTTACCAGCTACACCATAAAGCTAACTTGAATGTAATTTTGTATGTGACATTTTGCAGACAAAATGTGTGTGGTCGTGTCCTTAAACAATCATTTGGGTGTCACTGCAGTAAATCACTTTAGCCCACTACTGGCTATCGGTGGGTCGGGCATTTACAAAGACATAACTGGTTATGTCTGAGAGAACAAAAAAGAGCCTCACCATGGGGAAGTGCACTTGTCAGTGTGATCTAAGTCCCGGTCCCTAACCTGGAGAAAATACGGTGGGTTGCCTCAGCTGTCGTAAAAACTGTGCCTGGTAAGTCTTATGGCGACCTCTAAATACTAAAAAAAAATGGTGATTGAGTTTAAATGAACACAACTAGGCTTACTTACTGTTAACTATGTTGAATATAAACATTGCATATATACTGTAGATCCACAGCTAAACGTCTAAATAAGTAGCAAAATCTTGTTCTGATCCAAAATAATTTCAGAGGAGAAAATTTTATTCTTAAGGACATTATTTAGGACATTCATGACTTATCTAGGAAGTCACAACAAACCCCAAGCAAACATTTATAATACAAGAAAAAGGTCAAGATAATATCAGCTTTCCTGATTGAAATAAACTGAGGCATATATGTAAAGGTTACAAAGAAAAAAAACACAGCCAACCAAGTGGGCCATAAAACTCTGAGGTTTAAATTTTTTTTTTTCATTTAATAAATAAATAATTATTAAAAAAACATTTTGTGTAAACTCAGAAGAAATCAGGGGGTGGGAAAAATACTGTTTTTCTTTTGATTTAACAACTACTTGAAATTTGTAACGGCCCAACTGCCATGGTGATCAGCGGCACGACTCGGTTACAGAGTCATGTCCTTCAGGAAAAGCTTCTGTTTATCACTGTTTCTCTATCACAGAGTTGCTGGCTCCTATTTTGGCAATTTGCTCTTTCATTGAAACAGTGATGCTGGGCTCAGTCCAGTTTAATTTTCTGTTGGCGTTTGAGGCCAGCAAACTTTTATCTCTTTGTGGGAACTCAACCGTTTTGCAGTACTTTGTGAGCATGTTGCCCCAGAGGTGGTGTTACGGCCAATTTCTGAAGCAGACCCCATGTTTGGACCCACACTGGATGCGGGCTGTGCCAGTTCATGGGGTCGTCCCAGGCTTGTTCAGGGTTTTCTTTCTTTTCCCTTTTTGTGAGAAGTGGGTTGTCACAGGCACTCTGAGCATGCCATATTGTGACAACCAGTTTTCATTTCTGCTCTTCCCTGTTCAATTCACTTTCCCTGTTGTGGGCTTTGGATGCTTTTGTATTTTTTATTTCTAACTTTGTTTTCATTATTTGGCCACCTCTTTTTTTTCTTTAACTTTTTTTGTTAGTGGCTTTGTAGCAACAGTAACCTCTAATGAGGCAGGATCAGCCCAGTTTAAATGATAATAATAATAATAATAATAGTTACCATGTAATCGACTGAAATGTATTTTAATTAGAATTATATAAAAATGTAAGAAATGGCAGACCACACACCAATATTAAATGTAAAACACCTTAACAAGTTAAGACATTATGAATGTTATACATATCTGTGTTTGTTTCATATCTTGAAGAGTGTCACAATGCTCTGTACAACTTGAAAATGATCAAATAAAGTCAGTTCCCAAAACACTCCACCAGAACAAAGAAACCAGTGGAACAATAATAGATTACAATTAACAAAAACATTCATGCAGAAACAGTCTTTAAAATTAATTGACCACACTTAATTAAATTAATAAGGCTTGATCATCAGAGATGAGTGACTGATGTTTAACGCTGTTCATTTTCTCATTTATTCATTCATTCAGTAAGGCCCTTCTTGGCCATTTGTATTACTGTCTAATCTCTTGTGGCATCCATTCATCACGCGGTGCAAAGGAAACGTGGTAAGCCATCACATTCCTTCGTCATCTCACAATTTATTACAATGTAATGAAGTATGTCGATTATGGCCGTTATTTTTGGCAAACAGGTACATCTTTGTGAATAGTTTTTAATTCTGCTGTCATAATAATCAGAAAAAGTTGGGACAGTATGGATGCAAATAAAATAAAAATGCAGTGTTCCTTATTTACTTGGACTTACACATTTACTTGGACTTTTATTTGATTGCAGACAGTTTGAACCCAAGATAGTTCATGTTTCGTCTGCTTAGCTTCATTTCATTTGCTAATAAACCTCCATTCCTGCATTACAAACCTGCAACACATTCCAAAAAATGTTGGTACGGGGCAATTTAGAGCTAGTAATGAGGTGAAAAAACGAAATAATGATGTGATTCCAAACAGATGATGTCAACAGGTGATTGTAATCATGGTTTGGTACAAAAGCAGCATCCAGGAAAGGCTGAGTCTTTGATGAGCAAAGATGGACAGAGCATCTCCAGTTTGTCAACAAACGGGTGAGAAAATTATTGAAATGTTTAAAAACAATGTACCTCAAAGAAAGATTGGAAGGGATTTACATATTTCTTCCTCTACAGTGCATAATATCATTAAACAATTCAAGGAATCGGGAGAAATTTCAGTGCTTAAAGGCCAAGGGCGCAAGCTTAAGCTTAAGCCTTCAATCTTCAAGACGTCAAACGTCACTGCATCAAGAACCGCCACTCAACAAGAGCTGATATAACCACATGGGTGAGGGATTACTTTGGCAAACCTTTGTCAAGCACTATAATATGGAGTTACATGCACAAATGTCACTTTACTGTGCAAAAAAGAAGCCTTATGTTAACCCTGTCCAGAAGCGGCGTCGACTTCTATGGGCTCTTGGGCACAGTGGAAACGTGCATTGTGGTCAGATGAATCAGCATTCCAGGTCTTTTTTGGTGTGCTCTGAACCAAAGACGAAAAGGACCATCCAGACTGTTATCAGCAACATGTCCAAAAGCCAGGGTCTGTTATGGTATGGGGCTGTGTCAGTGCCCTTGCCAAAGGTAATTTACACTTCTGTGATGGCAGCATTAATGCAGAAAAGTACACTGAGATCATAGAGCAACATATGCTGCCTTCATGACGCCATCTTTTCCAGGGACGTCCATGCATTTTTCAACAAGACAATGCAAAACCACATGCTGCACACATTTAAAAAGCATGGCTGTGGAAGAAGAGGGTACGGGTACTGGACTGGCCTACCTGTAGTCCTGAACTGTCCTCAATAGAGAATGTGTGGATAATTTTGTAATGGAAAATGCAACAACGACGACCCCGTACTGTTGCACATCTTAAGACGTGTTTGCAGGAAGAATGGGACAAAATAAAAGCTGAAACACTAAATCACTTGGTATCCTTGGTGCCAAAACGTCTTTTAAGTGTGGTGAAATGGAATGTTTTGTCTGGAATGGCAACATTACAAAGTGGTAAATGCTTTACTGTCCCAACTTTTTTTGGAATGTGTTGCAGGCCTGAAATGCAGGAATGGATGTTTATTAATAAATGAAATGAAGTTGATCAGACAAAACATGAAATATCTCAGATTCATCCTGTCTGCAATCAACTAAAAGTGAAAGTAAATGTAAGAAACTCTGTGTTTTTTATTATTTGCATCTTCCATGCTGGTCCAACTTTTTCTGATTTGGGGATGTAATATTCTGGTTTCTCTCCCGTGTCCTTGCTGTAGATGAATGAGGAACTTTTCTTATAACCACCAGATTTCTTCTCTGGATCTGTGTGCCTATTTGTTACTGTTTTTCATTTTGATAAGATAGAACATGAACATTAAAGATATCCTGGTGCCAGTTCTATTTCTAGAAATTACTGAGTCCTTTTCCTTTTGATTACTGTATTTAACCTGTTGTAAAAGATGTTGGCTGTTGAACCAGTGAACAAAGCAATTGTGACATAGATGTTAGGCTTTGTCGCACTTCATTAGGTTTGATACTGTGGTAAAAAAACAAAAAATGTCATCATAACTTCGTTCTTTCTCTTTATACAAATTGTGTCCTTTGATTATTGTCCCCCATTTTCTTGCTGAGGTAGAGCCTACTGACATCTCTGTGGCATTTGTACCAGATAAATGTACCAGTATATCACATGCCGTGTTCCTCGTCCCAGTCTTCACAAATCGTGCTTTTTAATCATATTCTAAAGATGAGGTGAAATATTATTTTAAAAATGACCTGATGGTCATTTGTTTAGGCAATTATAAACTCATGTTCAAGCTCGATGCTTCTCCTTTTTTAATATCTTTACAAATTTCCTTAAGATTCATCCGTTTTGATGACATGGTAGAGTGTGACATTGAAGATCACTTGGTGGCCATTGTTCCAAGCGTAAATAGCTCTCTCCCGGAAATTGTAGTCAAGCATGGAAATATGAAAATAGGGGTTATGAAAAGGGATGTCCACATACTCATAGGTGGATGTCTTGGTGTCATAGGAATAGTAGACCTTGGCACCAGTCAAGTGTGAGTTGGTGACATATAGTGTTCCACAGATCATAAATGACTCACCAGCATTACGCTTTGAGTACTCTGTGTTCCAAGTGTGAAGAGGCTCCAGAGTCTCTGGCTCTAAGCGAGAGATCACCATGTTCCCGGCATTCTGGTTGGTGGCGTAGACAGCCCACAGACCCAACTCATCAGCCATGATATCGATATCAGAGAAACCACCCCAGGTGTAAGGGTAGACATTGTGGAAGCCAGCATACTCAAGTGCTCTCTGTGTCAGCACTCGACCTGTCTCAAAGCTGTACCTTACCATGATGTTGCTCTGCTCCTTGTTGTAGTATAGAGAGCCATTGTAGACCACATGGTTTGTGCCTGCCCACTTAAATGGAAGGAAGTAGGTTCTAGACTCCTGACCTGAGACAAAGTCTTCTATGGATTTATACTCTCTCACCACCTTGCTGTTGGTGTATGTGTCCATGTACCATACCTGCATAAAAACAAAGTAAATACCTTTAAGTAAAGAGAAAGGGGTACATCTCTGGTTAAAGCTTGGTACTAGTGATTAACAGGTTGTGGACCTATGTTTGGTTTTGATGTGCCATTACATTTACGTTAACACACCCAGTGTTGGGTGGGCATCACTGGATCCACTTATTTCCTGCCATTTTGTGTTGTGTGCATGCTTATTTTGTTTTTGAGGCTGATATGCCAGGCCTGTTTAGCTTTTCATGACGGCTCTGCCAATGTTTTATGTGTTTCTGGAAATCTAGCCTGTGAGGTTTTAATAATAACTATCGTTTTCTTTTGTAGTTGCCTTTTTGAATATTGTTGTCACAGCTCAATTTGCCTCCAGTGGGGTCATGGTGACATTCTGAGAAATCCATTGTGGATACTGACACTGGTTTTTTGTCCTTCTCTCTGTGTTTTCTGTGTTGTCTTTTTTACTGTGCATTTTCCTTTGTGGCTGGTGGCTGTTATTGATTATGCCCCTGTGAGATGGTTTCCCCTCTTTTCTACCTTATTTGGTGATCATGTGGAGTCTGTCAAACATGTTTGCCTACCTGTTCTATGTGCATTTCAGACTACATTTTATGGTTTGGCTTTTTATTTTTGTTATTTGAATTTTTTCCATTTTAGCCACAGAATTGTTTTACTTATTACTTTAGTAAAGAATCCTTCAGCGGGTCCCTCCTTGGCGAGGCGCACAGCGTCCCTTCACATTATTATTTTACAGTTCCTATTTTATGCAAATGGGTAAGTGGTGGTAGGTACTTGTAGCTTAGAGGTTTGTTTGTTTGTTTATTAGGATTTTAACGTCATGTTTTACACTTTGGTTACTTTCATGACAGGAACGGTAGTTATATGGGTTATATCGAACACAGTCATGGACAATTTTGTATCTCCAAGTCACCTCACTTGCATGTTTTTGGACTGTGGGAGGAAACCAGAGCCCCCGGAGTAAACCCAAGCAGAGAACATGCAAACTCCACACAGAAAGGACCCGGACCGGCCCACCTGGGGATCGAACCCAGGACCTTCTTGCTGTGAGGCGACAGTGCTACCCACTTAGCCACTGTGCCACCCAGCTTAGAGGTTAGGGAACTGGAAAAGTAATATAAAGGTCAGTGGTGCTAGCCTCACCATTGCCAGTTTACCAATGTTTGGCCCTTAAATCAGGGGTATCAAACTCATTTTCACCGAGGGCCACATCAGCATTATTGTGGCCCTCAAAGGGCCGATTGTAACGTATTCTGCTGTGATTGCAGTCTGTTGTTTTTCTTGGAGGCTAAATTCTGCATTTACGTATATTGTCCTCCTTTACCACAGACATGGCCTCATAACACAAGAGACGCACCGTTTTCTCTTCCTGAAGCACAAACTTGTTTTCATTTTCCTTAAATTTCCTCCTTCTGCTTAATTTTCTTACTTATCTTCTTGTACATTTTGGGATTATGTGTAAATATTTCTTAACATCATCTACTGGCAGGATGTGTAACTTTGCAGGTCACAAAATCAGCATGCATTTTGAGAGATGCAGTTAATGTAGGATATGTAGCTAATGTAGCTAATGCTCAGCTAGACAAACAGACAGACAGCTCTCTTCAGAATACGGTCGGTTTTATTTGCTTCCCAGCTGTGTGATACACTGTGTGCAAAAGAATGAGGTAAAAATACAAACAATAAATAACTTAATACAGTACAAGCACACAGCTGTAGTCAAGTGTTACATCTGGTACAATATGAGATTTAACCAAACGTAAAATAGCGCTAAGGAGTTAGCATTTTGTGTAAAGATACTAATTGCTATAGTAACGGTAACAATTGTATTTAATTACGGTAAATTTGTAACTAAAACGCTGTGATATACTCACTAAACATTTACAAACAACTGAGAATATAAACGCCACTACTTACAGATGATGCTTTGGTATTATACTGCAAGATAATTATTTATATTTATTATTATTGTTTACATTACTACCCGCGTTCTTTTGCCGTAAAAGTCACATGGCTTCTCAGCGAAGGTCAAGGTTAGTTGCCATGACTACGATGTCACCGGTTGCCGTTTAAAGGTGCAGGTGTCCCATTAAATAATAAGTATTCGGTCACAATTTAAGTTGCTTTTATCAAAACTGTACATGCATTTTAATGTACAATATCAAAAATAAATACTAAAGTCCAGCGATTAAGTATATTATACGTATTTATTTATGGGTTAAAAATAGAAGTGTTAATAGTATATTTTATCAATTAACAAAATGCAAAGTAAATAAACAAAATATAAATCTAAAAAACACCCTTTGTGACCTCTTTTCGCCTTCAAAACAGCATCAATTCTTCCGTCTTTCCTCCCTGATGGTACTGCAAGATAAATAAATATCTGCCTGTATTTCTCATCATTGGACACCATTAATCCTGACCAAGTTCCCACTTCCTTTGCTTAAATGTAGCCCCAAACTTGCAAGGAATCTCCACCATGCTTTACTGTTGCCTTTATTGTACCGCTCTCCAGCCCTTTGCCGAACAAACTGCTTTCTGTTACTGCAAATATTTCGGATTTTGACTCATCCCTCTAGAGCACCTGCTGCCATTTTTCTGCACCCCAGTTCCTACGTTGTCATGCATAGTTTAGTCACTGCTGATGGCACTGCTGGACATCAGATTTCAAAGGGAAGTGAGCATGATGTGTCTTTCATCTGCTGCTCTAAGTTTCCTTGGCCGACCACTGCGTCTACGGTTCTCAACATTGTCCGTTTCATTGTGCTTACTCAAAAAAGCTTGAACAGCACATCTTGAAACCAGTCTGCTTTAATTTTTTGCCTGGGAGAGACCTTGCTGATGCAGTATAACTACCAGGTGTATTGTTGCTGTGCTCAGTCTTGCCATGGTGTATGACCTGTGACATGAAACTGTCTTCCACAACCTCACCTTTGTAGCAGATTTGACTGTTCCTCACCCAGTTTTAAGCCTCATACACAGATATTTCTGTTTTAGTTAATGACTGTTTGGTATAACTGGTTAATCACACACCTGACTATAATCCTACAAAATGCCTGACTTTGTGCAAGTGTACCTAGAAGAACTTTGCATTTAGTTAATTGACAAAGATAAACTATTAACACTTCAATTTTTGAAAGCATTATTACTTTGCAGCATGTTTTCCACACCTGCCTACAACTTTTGCACAGTACTTCACCAACTTCACACCAAATTAAATTCCATCTCATACACTCATATACAAAACATTTAAATTGGACAATCTAACAATAATAGATAACATTAAGAATAGGGCAAATATATTTATAAGCCACACTGCAGTCTAGAAAAGAGTTTTTGGTTAAAGGTTATGGTCAGAATAGACCTCAGCCTCTTACCAAAGGGAAGTGTTTTGAAAAGAATATGCCCAGGGTGTGAGGGGTCAGTCATGATCTCACCTGCATGCCTAGTTCACACTACACGATTCTTGCCCTGATTTTTGCTCGTCGACTGGTCGCCGCTAGATTTGCCGGCTCGGGAGCAACTCGGCATTTGCTCGATCCGAGCAAAGAGAGATATCTAGCATGTCAAATATCTGGATCTGAGTCGCCCAACTGGCAATGAGTGCTATGTCGAACAGCCAATGACAACGCAAGATACGGTGTGAGGGGAAACACAGGGGAGGAGTTGTAAAAAGGTGGGACAGGGGCATAATACAGTTTATATCAGTATACATCGGCACACACACACAAGTTTTACAGTATTTCTGATCTTATCGTTCTCTACAAAATATAACACCAACGTTGCATTGCAAAAAATATTTATTAACCTCCAACATGCTGCTCGCGTAGCCAAATCCACTCAGATAAATTTTTTCTCCTTGATTTTACGCTGCACATCAGCACACAAACTTTGATCGCTCGCTACTTGTTGACGTGCATTTTTGGACGTAGTATCATTAAACTCCTCTTCACTTCTCGTGTTTGTTTTCATGACAAAACGTCGTTTGGGAGACCAGAGAAGTTCGCCTGCGATTCCAGTTGGTGATCGATCGTGTAGTGTGAAACCCCCTATCGCTGATCAGTCGTGTAGTGTGAAAGCCACACAGACTTGAAAGACTCCCGATTACAAGTCATGTACTGTGAACTGTACAGCGATCTGACGACTTGGAAAGTCGTGTAGTGTGAACTTGGCATAAGGGGTCAATTACTTTTTTCAGACAGGGCCAGATAGGGCTGAACAGCATTTTTTTCTTAAAAAATAAAATCATTATTTGACTATATATTTGTGTAACTATTGTTTTTTGGAATTTTAATTCATTTTAATATGTCAGAACATATTTTTTTACGGCACCCCTGATAAAGTGTGAAGAAATGTGACGAAAGAATCTTTTCTAATGAAATGCTCTTCGCATCATTTATTAAATACCACAGCTTGATGCTTTTATTCTAATATGATTGATTCGTAAATGCTGACACTTGCACAAAAGCTTTGCTGCATTGTTTTTCCAGTTGCACATCTATTTAGCTAATGAGTATTTATCTACCACGTATCCATTAATCGGATACAGGACGATTTTCATTTATAATCCTATTATTTGTAATGATAAGCAGGATAAAAAAAGATCCACCAAGAACTCACTTTGTTGTTTCTAGGAGATGCCATTGGGTCAGTCATCCATGCGCCAAATCTGGTGCCTGACGTTTTGATGGTGACGGGTCCTGTGATTTTCATTAATTTCCCACATGCTGAAAATAACAGAAAACACTGATAAGATGAAGGCCTTTTTCCACCATAACTAGATTCCTAAAGCAATTTCATGGCAGTTGCTGATAATGTGAGCTGCATTATGCATATTAAAGGATAAAGGCTGCTACAAAAGATATGTGGAGGCTTTAGCAGACTGCTGCTTGATTAGCACAGTATCATAATGCATTCATGCATCTGCTGAATTCGTTCTAAGTCTATTAGTAATGCTGCATAAAGTTTTGGAAAATTACACTCCCACAGGTGCTGAATGTGTAAGCTGCTGAATGTGGTGCGGCAGCTGACCAACGTTAAGACTTGTGTCCTTCTACATTGCCATTTTCGTCCAGCAGAAGGAGACACAGAGATGCAGATGATTGATGCGTCAGTCTCTTTTGACTGATAGTCACCAGCATCACATAAGCATTAATTCACTTTGGATGGAAGTTTATCTGTATGTATCATGGTTTCTCCCTTTCTTAGCTCCTTTAGGCACGCTTGCATTTCTCTGAAACCATGGTGTCAGTCCAGTTCAGTCAAGTTTGCTGCTGGTCTGCGATGCTAGCATTCTGTACCTTTTGGAAACTCACCCCAGTGTTGCAGTGTTTTGTGCCTCACGATGGAAGTGACCTGGGAGAGCGGATTGTCCCCATTGTGGTGTGACATCCCTTTTCTGGAGCAGACCCTACTCAAAATCAACGTTATGAGAAAGGTGCACCATTTGTTGAGTCGTGGTGCCATTTTTTGCATTGCCTGGACCAGCAGGTTCTGAAAGTTGCCTAACTTTCCTTTTTACTGAGAGCTGGCTAGTCATAGGCCAGAGAAGTCTGTGTTAATGTGACTTTCAGTTCACACTCATCTGTGCGCTATTCCTGTTCTACCCACTTTCACTGTTGCAGGCTGCAGATTTATTTGTCATTTGTTACTTTTTTCTATTAACTTGGCCACCTCATTATTTATATTTGTCATTTTTGTGTTAGTGGCTTGTTAGGCACAGTACTATCTTGAACATTTGCCACTTGGGTTCTATTTACATTCTTGCATGTTTGTGAATTTGCCTTACTCTTGAATCTTTTTTCAGTCTTTTTTTTTCAATTATGCAAACCCTTAATTTAAACTCCAGACAAGAGAGGACAAAGTTTATCCTGACTGATACTAATGCAAAGTTCAAAAGCCAGACTCATGGATAAATATTAATGACATGGGTGACCTCTAGATTACTAGTTCAGTACATTATCTGCTGAGCTACCACTTTCTCGGCAAGCTATACTGGGACAGTTTCTACTAAGTACAACACTTGGTTTTCTCTGTTCCCAAATAAGTAATGAAAAAAGAAAAGTGATATACAACCCCAAATCAGTAAAAGTTGGGACAGCATGGAAAATGCAAATAATAAAAAAAAAACAGTTTCTTACATTTACTTTGACTTTTATTTGATTGCAGACAGAATGAACCTGAGATATTTCATGTTTTGTCTGCTCAACTTCATTTAATTTATTAATAAACATCCATTCCTGCATTTCAGGCCTGCAACACATTCCAAAAAAAGTTGGCACAGTAAAGCATTTACCACCTTGTAATGCTGCCATTCCTTTTCACCACACTTAAAAGTCGTTTTGGCACATTTTTCCTTTCAAAATTCTCTGCAGGCAGGCCAGTCCAGTACCCGTACAAAGCCATGCCTTTGTAATGTGTGCAGCATGTGGTTGTGCATTGTCTTGTTGAAAAATGCATGGACGTCCCTGGAAAAGATGACATATTGAAGGCAGCATATGTTGCGCTAAGATCACAATGTACTTCTGCATTAATGCTGCCATCACAGAAGTGTAAATGACCTTTGCCAAGGGCACTGACACAGCCCCATACCATAACAGACCCTGGCTGATTCATCTGACCCCAATACACGTTTCTACTGTGTGATGGTCCATCCTAGATGCCGCCGAGCCCAGAGAAGTCGACGCCACTTCTGGACATGGTTAACATAAGGCTTCTTTTTTGCACAGTAAAGTTTTAAGTGGCATTTGTGCATGTAACTCTGTATTGTAGTGCTTGACAAGGGTTGGCCAAAGTAATCCCTCATCCATGTGGTTATATAAGCTATAGTGGTGGTGGAAGATCACCGGCATTCAGCTTAAGCTTGCGCACTTGGCCTTTACACACTGAAATTCCTCCCGATTCCTTGAATAGTTTAATGATATTATGCACTGTGGAGGGAGAAATATGCAAATCATTTCCGATCTTTCTTTGAGGTTCATTGTTTTAAAACATTTTAATAATTTTCTCACACATTTGTTGACAAACTGGAGATCCTCTGATCATCTTTGCTCATCAAAGACTCGGCCTTTCCTGGATGCTGCTTTTGGACCAAACCATGATTACAATCACCTGTTAACATCACCTGTGTGGAATCTCATCATTATTTGTTTTTTTTAAAATCATTACTAGCCCTAAATTGACCCCATCCTGACTTTTTTTGCAGGCCTGAAATGCAGGAATGGAGGTGAATTAACAAATGAAATGAAGTTGATCACACAAAACATGAAATATCTCAGGTTTAAACTGTTTGCAATCAAATAAAAGTCAAAGTAAATACATAAGAAAGACTGCATTTTCATTTTATTTGCATTTTCCATACTGTCCCAACTGATTTGGGGTTGTATATATGCTCAACCAACTAAATAAATGTATGAGTTGTAACCGTGAAGTGTAACCGACTGATTTTATGTACAGTGATAATGTGTAACAGTATTGATATTATATATAATGACCCTAGTACTGAATGTAACTGAGTTAGTTTACTAATTAATCAGTAATTAGTTAATAGGTGAGACAAATTAATACGTTTTTATATTAATAGTTATAAGTGTTACATACTGAGTTTGCTCATGCAGCTGCGCAGGCGGCTCTCGAGGCTTATCACTCGCTGGTAGAGCTCCTCGTAATTGTACACCTCAAGCTCATCCTGAATCCCGGTCAGCACGGCCGACAGGTTCCTGATCTCCTCTTTGAACTGAGAGATGAGCTTAGCATCCGTTTTGTACTGCTCCAGCACAGGGATCAGAGGCTGCAGCTCATCCATTCTGTCTTTTAGCTCCTACACACATCCCACACACACAGTTGGTATGATTGGTTTGTTGGACTAACAGTTTAGAAAATATACTGTTATTTGCTGTTTTCAATTTTATTTATTTTTACTAACTGCTTCATCCTGGTCAGTGTTACAGTGGCTCTGGTGCCCACTGTAAATATGGGGTCCAAGGTAGTAATGTTCCCTAGACAGGGTGCCAAACCACAGCAGCACAATACACAGCTTACACCAAAGGTAGTTCATAGGAGCCAATTTACACCAATGAGGCATAACATTATGACCACTTTCCTAATATTGTGTTGGTCCCTGACCCGTTGAGGCATGGACTCCCCTAGACCCCTGAGGACCCCTGTGGTATCTGGCACCAAGATGTTAGCAGCAGATCCTTTAACTCCTGTAAGTTGCGAGGTGGGGCCTCCATGGATCTGACTTGTTTGTCCAGCACATCCCACAGATGCACAGTTAGACTGAGATCTGGGGAATTTGGAATTTGGTCAACACCTCAAACTCGTTGTTGTGCCCCTCAAACCATTCCTGAACCATTTTTGCTTCATGGCAGGGCGCATTATCCTGCTGAAAAAGGTCACAGTCATCAGGGAATACCGTTTACATGTAAGGGTGTACATGGTCTGCAACAATGCTTAGGTAGGTGGTAAGTGTCAAAGTAACATCCACATGGATCGCAGGACTCAAGGTTTCCCAGCACAACATTGCCCAAAGCATCACACTGCCTCCATTCCCCACGTAAGAACCCGGCCATCCACGTGATGTAAAAGAAAACACCTTCTTCCATTGCTCTGTGGTCCAGTTCTGATGCTCACGTGCCCACTGCTGGCGCTTTCGGCGGTGTACAGGGGTCAGCATGGGCATCCTGACTGGTCTGCTGCCATGCAGCCAAATACTCAACAAACTGTGATGCACTGTGTATTCTGACACCTTTCTATCAGAACCAGCATTAACTTCTTCAGCAATTTGAGTGACGGTAGCTCGTCTGTTGTCAGCCTTCGCTCCCCACGTGCATCAATGAACCTTGGCTGCCCATGACCTTGTCGCCAGTTTACCACTGTTCCTTCTTTGGACCACTTTTGATAGATACTGACCACTGCAGACCGGGAACACCCCACAAGAGCTGCAGTTTTGGAGATGCTCTGACCCAGTCGTCTAGCCATCACAATTTGGACCCTTGTGAAACTCGCTCCAATCCTTACACTTGACCATTTTTCCTGCTTCTAACACATTAGCTTTGAGGATAAAATGTTTACTTGCTGCCTAATATATCCCACCCACTAACAGGTGCCGTGATGAAGAGATAATCAGTGTTATTCTCTTCACCTGTCAGTGGTCATAATGTTATGCCTGGTCGGTGTATCTTTTGCATGTTTTTGAGAAGTGCGAGAAGAAAGTACCAAAAGGAAACTCACACACAGAAAGAACAAGCGACACATCTCACACAAGTTTAATTACTATTATAATAATTTGTATTTTTCATGAATAGGTGCTCAGGTGCCACAGTGGTGTAGCCCAACACCCCTGAGATCCAGGTTGAATGGTTTGGAAACTCTGGGTACTAGTTGCTGCAGTATTGCAAGTGGAATTTTAGTCCATTCTAACTTGACTTCAGCTGATCAGCAGTCTGTGGTCGCTGTTGTCTGATGTATTATGCACCATACATTTTCAATAGGAAGTCAAGCACACATACTCTGTCGGACTGTTGTAGCATGTGCAGAAAGAGGCCTGGCATTGAAGTGCTACAATAGCCATGAACTTCTTAAAAGACATCGCCTTGATGACAGCACATATCTATCCCAATATACACCGACCAGGCATAACATTATGACCACTGACAGGTGAAGAGAATAACACTGATTTTCTCTTCATCATGGCACCTGTTAGTGGGTGGGATATATTAGGCAGCAAGTGAACATTTCATCCTCAAAGTTGATGTGTTAGAAGCAGGAAAAATGGGCAAGCGCAAGGATTTGAGCAAGTTTGATAAGGGCCAAATTGTGATGGCTAGACGACTGGGTCAGAGCATCTCCAAAACTGCAGCTCTTGTGGGTTGTGTTCCCAGTCTGCATTGGTCAGTTTCTATTTTAAAAGACCTTTTAAAATAGCAAAGTGTTGAGCCAGGATCCACCTTTGCTTGCAAAGACTGAGCCTTTGGTAAATCCTCTTTTATACCCAATCCCTCACCTGTTACCAATTCACCTGCTCATTTTGGAATATTTCAAAATGGTGTCACTTGAATATTCTATCAACTTTTTTACTCTCATTTTGCTGTCCATGTCAAGGAGCATGACAAATTGTGTAGAGCAAAGAAGTATTATATTCAACAAATGTTTTTATTAGGGCTGTCATGCGATTAAAAATTTTAATCAAGATGAATTGCGATTAAAGAGCCAAATTAATCGTGATTAATCGAAATTAATCGCAAACTAATAATTAAGCAAATTTGAACAGTTATGCACATTTTTATTGCAAGAACCATTTCTAGATGCAACACCAGTGGTGTAATTAGGAGCTTATGGGCCCCAGTAAAAAAAAAAAAAAAAAAGTTGGGCCCCCTCAACAAATTGCATATGCTGATGGCTGAACATAATGAATTAAAAGTCACTCAGAAGTTACAATTCCTGCCTCTGGTATTTTTAATGCACAGTTTTACCTTTTTTAGTTTTACTTAACGAAAAAATTGTAATATAATAAAAATGACTTGGCGAGTGCTTAAGCTTTATGGCTAACCCAGAAATCATCCTTTCAAAATATTTTAATCTAACATTATGCATCAGTAACAAAACACAGATATGATTATTTCATAGATCTATTAAGAAAAGCTTTTAATACTGTGTTGTGCAGAAACATGACTGGTAAATACTGTTCTAAATTACCATTTAAACACCTATAAATACCTAAAACAATCAAGTTACCAAACATTATATATAAGTTATTGACTGTAGCTATAAAAACTGTTAATTAATACAGTCCATGCAAACACTTACTCCATATAAATATCAGATACAGATGTGTTTAAAACACAGTTCATTATCACAAAGACACATATTTACGTAGCACAAACAGCCAAATAAAAATAGTTAGATAAAAAATTTTAATGGAGTAACTGATGGAGTTTTTAAACACCTCACTGTCACTGCTGGACTGAGAATAGTCCACCAACCAAAAACATCCAGGCAACAGTGCCCCATGGGCAGCGTCCTGTGACCACTAATGAATGTTTAGAAGATGACCAACTCAAACAGCAGCAATATATGAGCGATTGTCTCTGACTTTACATCTACAAGGTGAACCAACTAGGTAGGAGTGTCTAATAGAGTGGACAGTGAGTGGACACGGTATTCAAAAACTCCAGCAGCACTGCTGTGTCTGATCCACTCATACCAGCACAACACAAACTAACACACCACCACGTCAGTGTCACTGCAGTGCTGAGAATCATCCACCACCTAAATAATACCTGCTCTGTGGTGGTCCTGTGATGGTCAATGGACAGTGAGTGTATAAACAAGGAGGTGGTTTTAATGTTATGGCTGATCAGTGTACATGATATGTGTACCTAATAAAAGTTGTGTATACAAGAGTTAGTTTTAACATTTGATTGTGTAATATAATAAAACAGGATTTACCTTAAAGTTTCTGGCCATAACAGTCTTACGATCTTCCTCAATCTGTCTGAACTTCGTCCTGAGTCCCTTCATCTGGTTTTCCATCTTCATAACGTACTGAAAATCCCGTTGTGTACGCAGGTTTAGCATTTCAATGGACTGTGACATGTTCTGCACCTGTACCATCAATCACAATATGTTAACACCAGCATTGCTAAATACATCTCAGAACACAGTAAAATCATTATAAATAAAAATCAAATAAAATAAATAATTAAATAATCACTGAAAAGCTACATTTAGTATGCTAATGCAAGAATGCTATATAAATTAACCACGTACACACCTTGAATATTTCTTGTTTTAATAAAACAGTTTTGGTTAAAAATAAAGTATGAAACTATGTATTCTGTAATGTTATGAATAATACCTTAAAATTGCAAGATAGAGGCACTTGGGTGGCAAAGTAATTTGAATCTCGCTGGCCATGGAGAGCATTTTCAACTGTGCTGCTGCTGGCCAGACATTTAACAAGCATAACTGGTGACCTCTGCTGTCTGGTTAATGCACTTGCATGAGTAGTAGAAATACATGTAAGGCATAGCGTGACTCTCTGTACAATGGCTATATATGAGAATCCACCACTGGATGTTTGAAGTTTTTTATACTGATACCACATGACTTCCTCCTACTGCCCCCACTGTGCAAAACTCTACCAATACAACATTAACAATAGAGATGATCTCTACAGTATTATGTATCCATAGTCAGGAAGGAAATTCAAACTAGAACCTTATGCTGATAGTAAATTGATCAGGATGATCACATTTAATCCAGGAACCACCTCATTATGTGTCATAGTCCAGCAAGCTTTACATTCCCATTGGCTTAATTAAAGGCTGCTGTGCAAGAAAGAAGTCCCCTGCTCTCGCTGTGTCTTTGTCC
Organism: Trichomycterus rosablanca; assembly: GCF_030014385.1. Classification (NCBI taxonomy): domain Eukaryota; kingdom Metazoa; phylum Chordata; class Actinopteri; order Siluriformes; family Trichomycteridae; genus Trichomycterus; species Trichomycterus rosablanca. The sequence goes on along the minus strand of NC_085990.1, from coordinate 25,326,167 downwards.
TTTTGTCAGCAACAAACTTCAGATGCCAAATTTCAATAGTATAGCTGACTGGGTTGTCTTTGATACTTTGTAGCAGGTGCAGTGAAAGTATCCCTTTTCATATAGGAACAGAGGACCTACCAGCTGTGGGCAATCATAATGACTTTATGTATGTTTCTGACCCATGAGAAAAGTGCCCATGACAGCTACAGAACCAACTACAGAAGTGTTACAGGCATCAAATTTTTATTGTGTTTGTATTATAAACATAACAAATCACTGATATTAAAAGAGAAATAACCAATCACAGATTGTTGTTTTTTTATGCATTTTCTCCCCATTTTCCTCCCGATTTAGCACACTTAATTTTGTCTTCCGCTGCTGATAGATACCAGATTGCATCCGAAGAGAGAACGTCACTGTACATGCCTCTTCCGACACGTGCACAGCCCTCCTCTTCTCGCCCATGCATTCCACACAGGTGTATCTTCCGCCAATCAGGGTCCTTACACAGTGTATGAAGAGCCACCCACACATAGTCCGGCCCCCACCCTGCAGATACGGTGGCCAATTAGTATCTGCTGCAGGCACTGCCAATTATGCCCGCTAGATGCCGCCCGGCCGACCGGTGGCAACACCGAGTTTCGAACAGAGGAGTTCTTGTTTTTATGTCCCAACTTTTCTGGAAATGGGGTTAAACATTAAATGTCATAATCAAGTACAACCACTTTGAACTGAAACCTGTAGTCAGTGTAGAGGGTCTGAAACTAGGACTAAGTGGTGCTCGCTTGTAATTATGCAAAAGTCTTTGATCAGTCAGCAGACACCACAATTTAAGCAACAATGAGAAACCCAGCCAATCTTCCTCCTCAGACACAGCCAATTATGCCTGTTTGACACTGAACAAAGTTGATAGTAAAGCAGAGATTCAACCTGCTTTACCTGCTAAAAAAATATACAGTAGATGGTGAAAGAAATAGAGATGATAAGGAGGTGTTGGGTAGACATAGGGTGTGTTCAAAAACCTAGTGAGCTCTCTACATAGACAGCATTTTACATCATCCTATGTGCGCTCCCAAGAAGGAGGCTGTTTGAATTCTTAGATGCCTTAAAATGCTGCCTAGTAAGGCACCTTAACTCTGAATGTATTTTGACAGAATAATAAGGATGCTGCCTTAGCGGTGAAGGCAATCCCAGCATTCAGTGCGGGACAACATTGTTTTTTAATTTGTACAAACGTGCACAAGTGTTATTTATTTGCAAATTCAGGCTTGTCAGCAAATGTAACAGTTTTTGGTACTCGGGGGGAGATGCATGAGGCTGTCTCTGTTAGCTTAGTAAGCAAAAACTAATGGAATCGCTGTCTAAGTAGTGCGTTCGAATAACCTGACTTATAAGTGGATGACTTACTAGAATCCTCTCTATTTAGGCAGCTTCCTATGTAGGCAGCAAGACAGCAAGGCAGCTCACTAGGTTTTCAAACAGACCCATAGTGTTAAGGACAGAAATAGAGAAGAACAGATGTTGCAATAAGGATATAAATGGTTGTAGTAAACAAGCATTTTGGGAGTAAGGAGGAACACAGAGTGATATATAAAAGTGGAGAAAGGTGCACACAGGTGGATTATATTAGAGACACAACCTGAAAGAGATTAGAGACTGTAAGGTGGAAGCAGGGGAGAGTGTAGTTGGCATCGAATGGTAGCCTGTAGGTTGTCTTTGGCGGTAAAGTGGAGGAAGATAGTGAGGACAAAACCAAGCATACTGTATGTCGGTGGTGAGACAGGCACTGGGCGGTGGTAGAGGCATGCTAAACAGCTGGGCAAAAACTGCAAAGGTGGTAAGGGAATTAGCTAGGAAGGTTCTTAGTGTGACATCTGAACATCGAAAGGGAGTAAAAGAGACTATGTGGTAGAATGAACAAGTTTGAGAAGAGGTTGGTGAAAAATAACTGGAATCTCCAGAGAAACAAAGAGTGTGGATAAGATTACAAGGAGATGCAGCAAAAGGCAAAGAAAGAAGTAGAAAGGCTAAGGAAAAGGTAAATGGCAAGCTGTACGAGAGGCAGAACACTAAGGAAGGTGAAAATGACCTGTACCAATTGGCAAGAACAGAGCTGAAAAGGACATACAGCAGTTTAGAATGATAAGACATACACTGACCAGGCATAACATTATGACCACTGATAGGTGAAGTGAATAGCACTGATTATCTCTTCATCATGGCACCTGTTAGTGGGTGGGATATATTAGGCAGCAAGTGAACATTTTATCCTAAAATTTGGTGTGTTAGAGGCAGGAAAATGGGCAAGCATAAGGATTTGAGTGAGTCTGACAAGGGCCAAATTGTGATGGCTAGACGACTGGGTCAGAGCATCTCCAAAACTGCAGCTCTTGTGGGGTGTTCCCGGTCTGCAGTGGTCAGTATCTATCAAAAGTGGTCTGAGGAAGGAACAGGGTCATGGGTGGCCAAGGCTCATTGATGCACGTGGGAAGCGGAGGCTGGCCAACAGACGAGCTACTGTAGCTCAGATTGAAGAAGAAGTTAATGCTGGTTCTGATAGAAAGGTGTCAGAATACACAGTGCATCACAGTTGCAGGGCTGTTTTGGCAGCAAAAGGGGGACCAACACAATATTAGGTGGGTGGTCATAATGTTATGCCTAATCAGTGTATATGAATGTGCTGACAAATAAGAAAAATGTCATGAGAAGGTGGAAAGACTACTTTGAGGAGTTGACAAATGAATGAGAGAGGTTAAATGGTATAAAGATCCAGATGAACTTGGACGTGCCTCAGATTAGCAAGGAAGAAGTAAGGGCAGCTGTAATGAGAATGAAGAGTGGAAAGACAGTGTATATGAAGAGTGGATAAATGGCAGTTGAGTTTTTAACTAGATTGTTTAACAAAATCTTAAAATGTGAGAGAATGCCTGAGGAGTGAAAAATAGTTCAGATTTTTAGGAATAAGGGTGATGTGCAGAGCCACAGCAACTACAGAGGCATACAGTTGATCAGCCACAGAATAAAAAGCTTGAAAAGAGTAGTGGAAGCTAGGTTGAGAAAAGAAGTAAGGATTTGTAAACAGCAATATGGTTTAATGCCAGCAGTGCACCACATATGCAGTTTGCTCTGAGATTGGGGAAGGCAAGAAGAAGTTGCATTGTGTGTTTGTAGATTTAAACCAAGTTTATGACAGGGTGCCAAGAGAGGAGCTGTGATATTTTGTGAAGGAAATCTGGAGTGCCAGAGGAGCATGTGAGGGTGGTGCAAGATGTGTGTAACAGCAGTGAGATGTGCAGTAGGAACGAATATTTCTCACTTGAAGAAAGATCAATTTATAATCTGGGGATAAAGAAAATCTTGGGAAGTCATTCTTCAATTTAGTTCTTTATTTCTGTCTTTCTTGTATTATTTATTATTTAAATTAATCTTAATAGAGAATTGTTTCTGTATGAACAGAATTGATTCCTGAAATATCTAGATGCCTTTATGACATACAGTAGACCCTTGACTTACAAATTTAATTGGTTCCAAAGGGCTGTTCTTAAGTCAAAATGTTTGTTAGTTAAACCTATTTTTCCAATAAGAAATAATGTAAATAAAATTAATCCATGCCAGACCTCGCAACCCTTACCTAACCTTTCTAATGTCTTAAATGGTCTTTTTTGGTACAAATTACAGAATATTTTCCCTTAAATTTTAAATTATAAAATAGACATTCCTGTAATAAACAATAATGAATAACAATTCACAGTAGTACATAAAAAACACACATCACATTTCAGTACAGTACATGTGCTGTATCATACACCATAATAAATTTCCTTCTTTTTTTATAAAATGTATCTACCAAAAACAACAACTCTCATACTTCTCTATTATTTGCTTCTTTATTTCAATAGTGTTGTATTTTGTAGGTGTAATTGCACGAAAGAAAGAATACTTTACTCAGCGGACTTCCCTCTTCTTTCTCACTCACTGTCCCCTCTGTCTGATACACAGTGACAGCTACTGGCAGGAGTAATTATACAACACACCAAATAGTAATAGATTCATTTTCTCACCACTACGCTTTGGGGCCATTTTAATATAGAATTTTACAAAATATAAAGAAAACACCAAAAAAAACACCATCCGCTGTCCGAATGTTCGCTCACTGTATATATATATATAGAGAGAGAGACGGTCGGAGTCAACTTGTTCGTCACGTCATGTGTTTCGCGAATTTTGGTTCGTAATCCGAAATTTGTTCGTACGTTAAGTTGAAAAAGATCGTTCGTAAGCAACAATGGTGAAACACTGAAGAAGCTGAAGGAAGAGTACAGAGACTCCAATAAAAGTCTGTGGAGCTGAATGGGGTAATTTGCCAGCATATTACGCTGTTCTCAATGGGACACTGGGTAGTAGACAAGCCAAAAAGATGACTCGGGCACTGAATTTAGCCTCAACAACACTGAAACCCATCAACCCTGCATCTCCGTCCGCTTCGACAATAGGTTGACTGCATTAGCCATTAGCCTTCATGTAGTGTCATTACAACTCCAAATCAGAAAAGTTGGGACAGTATGGAAAATGCAGATAAAATAAAAATGCAGTGTTCCTTACATTAACTTTGACTTTTATTTGATTGCAGACAGGATGAACCTGAGATATTTCATGTTTTGTCTGCTCAACTTTTAACTTTTATTAACATTTCATTACCTCCATTCCTGCATTTCAGGCCTGCAACACATTCCAAAAAAAGTGGTGACAGGGGCAATTTAGAGCTAGTAATGAGGTGAAAAAACTAAATAATGATGTGATTCCAAACAGGTGATGTCAACAGGTGATTGTAATCATGGTGTGGTACAAAAGCAGCATCCAGGAAAGGCTGAGTCTTTGATGAGCAAAGATGATCAGAGGATCTCCAGTTTGTCAACAAATGCGTGAGAAAATTATTAAAATATTTAAAAACAATAAACCTCAAAGAAAGATTGGAAGGGATTTGCACATTTCTCCCTCTACAGTGCAAAATATCATTAAAACCATTCAAGGAATCAGGAAGAATCTCAGTACGTAAAAGCCAAGGGCGCAAGCTAAAGCTGAACACCCGTAATCTTCAACCCCTTAGACGGCACTGCATCAAGAACCGCCACTCAACAATAGCTGATATAACCACATGGGCAAGGGACTACTTGATCTCCAGATTGTCTCCATGAGAAAATTATTGAAAATTTCTTCAAAAAAGATTGGAAGGGATTTGCATATATCTTCCTCTGTATCATTAAATGATTTAAGGAATCTGAAGAAATTTTAGTGCATAAAGGGTAAGCTGAACACCTGTGACCTTTTACACAGCACTGAATCAAGAAAAATCATTCATCAATAGCTGATATAACCACACTAGCGAGGGATTACTTTAGCAAACCTTTCTCAAGCACTTCAGTACAGAGTTACATTGATACCTGCCACTTAAACTTTGTGCAAAATAGAAGCCTTATGTTAATTACGTTCCAGAGGTAGAATTAAGTTTTCTGGGCTCGGAGGCAATCTGTGATGGACCTTCACACAGTGGAAACATGTATTGTGGTCTGATGAATCAGTGTTTGTGTCAGTGCCCTTGGCAAAGGTAATTTAAACTTCTGTAATGCAGAGAAGCACACTGAGATTTTAGGCCAGCATGTGCTGCCTTCAAGATGACATCTTTTCCAGGGACGTTCATGCATTTTTCAACAAGACAATGCAAAACCACATGCTGCACACATTAATAAGACTGTGAAACTGGAAGAAAAGGGTATGAATACTGGACAGGTCTACCTGCAGTCCTGTTGACACCTTAAGATCTGTTTGCAACATCTTTTGCCATTACATATTTTAAGTGTTGTGAGAACTAATGGCAAGATTACAAAGTGGTAAAAGCTTCACCGTCCCAACCTTTTTGGAATGTGTTGCAGACCTAAAATGCAGAAATGGATTTATATTAACTCATGAAATGAAGGTGACCAGACAAAACTTGCAACATCTTGGGTTCATACTGTCTGCAATAAAATAAAACTCAAACTAAATGATAGAAACACTCTACTGTCCTAACAATTCTTTTTTTTATTTGAGGCTGCATTACAGCTGTGTACATACTGTTGAATGCAATGGGTACATTTGTAAAAAAAAGAGAGCAATGCAAAGGAGAGGAAGTAAAGTATCTGACAAACAAAGAATATTTATTTTATAATACTATGCAGTATTATTTACTCATTATATTACTGTAGCAATGCACCTTGCACATCAGCTTCTGTCAATTAATATTGTTTTAACATGCAAACCGGTGCTCCATGTACTGATCCCCACGCTCTTCACAAACATTGAGCAACACACAGCCATCTTCTTTGTAAAGTTCAAATGCTTCCTCCTTGATAGACACTTTTATCTAACCTTCTAAAAGTCATCCCCACATTTGCTCTCGCACTGCTTAATCTGGCATTGTACCTCTGCTGCTCGACCTGTATCAGAAAAGAGCTTTATCAGCCAAGTTTTAAATGGGCATGCAGGGTCTTCAGTATGTAGTGTCTTACATCAAAGCCAGAAATACTGAGCCTGTGTTGGCTGAAAACCCCTCACCCATTCCCACAGATGTGACTGTTTCAGCACTCAAACTTCCAGGGTAGCCGACACACACATATCAGAACAGACCCTTTCCATCCACAACAGCCTGTAATATGATGGAATGCCACAATTTTCTATTGTAGTAGTCACATGAGTACTAGCTCTGGTGTTATTGATGGAATGTGACTGTCGTCTGTTGCGACAACACACTGAGGTGCTTCTCATCTGTTGTTAAAAAATGTTGCTATCTCTCCCAACTTCCTAGCATTTGGGGTCTTTAGGAAGCCACGTTCGAGAAGCGGTACAAGCATATGTTGCTGTAAGATCTCAATGTACTTTTCTGCATTAATGCTGCCATCACAGAAGTATTAATGACCTTTGCCAAGGGCACTGACACAGCCCCATACCATGACAGACGCTGGTTTTTGGACTTGTTGCTGATAACAGTCTGGATGGTCCTTTTCATCTTTGGTCCGAAGCACACAACGTCCATTTTTTTCCAAAAAAGATGTGGAATGCTGATTCATCTGACCACAATACACATTTCCGCTGTGTCATGGTCCATCCTAGATGCCTCAGAGCCCAGAGAAGTCGACGCCATTTCTAGACATGGTTAACATAATGCTTCTTTTTTGCACAGTAAGGTTTTAAGTGGCATTTGTGCATGTAACTCCGTATTGTAGAGCTTGAAAAAGGCTTGCCAAAGTAATCCCTTGTGGTTATATCAGCTATTGTTGAGTGGCGGTTCTTGATGCAGTGCCGTCTGAGAGATTTAGAATCACAGGATTTCATGCTTAAGCTTGCATTTCAACAATTTTCTCACACATTTGTTGACAAACTGGAGATCTTTTGTCTATCTTTGCTCATCAAAGACTCAGCCTTTCCTGGATGCTGCTTTTGACCAAACCAGGATTACAATCACCTGTTGACATCACCTGTTTGGAATCACATCATTATTTAGATTTTCACCTCATTACTAGCCCTAAATTGCCCCCGTCTCAACTTTTTTTGGAATGTGTTGCAGGCCTGAAATGCAGGAATGGATGTTTATTAATAAATTAAATGAAGTTGAGCAGACAAAACATGAAATATTTTGGGTTCAAACTGTCTGCAATTAAATAAAAGTCAAAGTGAATGCAAGGAACACTGCATTTTTATTTTATCTGCATTTTCCATACTGTCCCAACTTTTTCTGATTTGGGGTTGTACATACCATTCATTTTGCACAGAGTAGTCTTCTTTGTCTTCTTATGACCACTATTTAATCCATGCTTGCTTTTTGAATAAAAAACAAATCTGCAATAACAGCACCAATGCTTGCGGGTAATCCACACACTCCGCCATCTTATTACTACTGTTAACATCTGTTGTGTTGTGCAACTCCTTTAGTTGATGACACATATCTGATTTAAATAAAAAGTGGTCGAAATGTGGGTTGGTTCTCTAAATTGCACCAAAGTTCAAAGAGAAATAGTTTAAAAACCTGTCGTAAAGGGCTATCAGAGGGGTTAGCTAAAAATTCAGACACAGAGGCAGTTCAGCTGGAGAAAATGTTTGGTGTTGTAGATGAATATTTGGAAAAAAGCAGTTATTTTTAGTATTAGGTTTACCCAAGTTAGTGTGCTGGTCGCATTAAAGTTGAAGTAAGTTTTTGTTTTAAGTTGTGTCGTTAGTATTAGAAGCCCTTACTGGTGGCCAAAGGTAAAGCTTTTAATGTTGTGTGAACTTGACCGAAAGCAATCTGAGAGAACCTGATACCTTCACCATCCAGAAGCTGTTTATTCTGTTATTGTTTTACATTTAAATCTCAAGTTAGTAATTTTACATATGCATCGTCCTTGGTAAACCACACAGGTTGTTCTTGGTAATTCACCATAAAACCACCCTATAGTTAATGGTCAAGCCTTATTAGTAACCTGTTTTCTGTAATATCATACACCTGATATTAATAATCTTTTGTAACCTATGTGCTTATACATGCCATACAATTTTAATAGTTATGTTGTAGTCCCATTCTTTGCCCTAGGGATTACAGGTGTATTATTACACTGTCTCCTTTTCAAATTCACTTCTGTGAGTGTCATATCCCAAGTAAAAGATTCCTGGCTGGCTTAAAAATACAGCACATCAGAGCTAGAAAGAAACTGATTTAAGTAATTTAACACTGACCCACTGTGGTAGTCCCAGTGCTTCTCTCTCAGCCCTGCCTAATAAAAGAACAATGAAAATCGGACAGCAGACTTGCCTTAAACAAAATGGGAGGTGGAATTTAGCAGACACACTGACACCATAAGATTAAAAATTGCTGAAGCGAAGAAATTTCTGTCTTCAACTGATTTAACTGCTATCTACCTTTAATGGCTTACTTTAATGACTCAAGCTGGTGGTAAATTGACTCAAAGACAGACATGATGCAATAGCACTGATGATCGCTATTGTTCATGGGGTTTGTAGTCCTGTTGGGACTAGGGCTGGCACCGATCCGATACTCGGTATCAGTCCAATATTGGCCCAAATCACTGGATCGGATATCAAAAGGAAAAAAACGTGTAATCTGATCCGATACTGTTGATCAATATAAATAACACAATGTAAATAAGGCCATTGTTTGTGTGTAAAGCAAATAACACACGAAGATACGTTCCAACAGAGTGTTGTAACATAATTAAATGTTCAAACATTCAAGTGGGGTTTCACGAAAACGCTACTTTAATGTCACACACGCTCAGTGCAAACACAGAACAACATAGCACAGCCGGAGACTATCATTTTCTAATCTCTTCCATACACACTCGCTTCCTATACCCTAGCATTGTACACTTAACATTCTTAAAGGCCAGACAATATGTATGTAATTCACATTACATGACAGGTGTCCTTTATTGCCACTCACGCTTAATGACATTATTAACATGTGCCACTGATCTACAACTCATCCGCAACAGCCATTCAGAAATTAAAACACACTGATCTACTTTAACTTTTAGCATTAAAAAAAATAATCTACTACTGCCACATCTAAAAACACTGTTTAAACACATTAAAAATATGGCCGTTCAGGTGGCGCAGTGGTAAAAACACACGGCTAAGGCTGAGCGGCCACATGAACAACGATTGGCCTGTTGTTCAGATATGGGCGGGACTAAGCCAGATGGGGTCTCTCTCCAGTGACTGGTGCAATTACAACCTCTGCTGGCTGATTGATGGCGCCTGCACAGAGATAAGAAAAGAGTGCTCTCAGGGTGTGTCTCTCCGTACACAACGCTGAGCTGCACTGCACTCGTCAAAGTGCAGGTAATAAGATGCATACGGCATGCTGCCCACGTGTCGGAGGGGGCATGGGTTAGCTTCGTTCTCCTCAATCAGAGCAGGGATCAGCATTGGTGGAGAGGAAGCATGATGCACGGGCAAGTGGACGTGCTAAAAGGGAGAAAATGCATAAACAAAAATAAAAAATAAAAAATAAAAAAACCTAAAATCACTTTATAAGTTGCTTTATAAATGACAAATCGGACTTGGATAAATCGGTCTTGTCCCGGCTTGGAGATCTCTCACATTCCCAATGATTAATCCATAAGTGTTATGAAATGAAACAAACTACACCGTTTCCCATTTTTCTCTTCAAAATCCAGCAGTTTTTTTAAATAATCGCTTTGGTTTTTAATAAACTAAAAACGTGAAGAAACTTTAACGAAAAAAACTCAACTCTGCGTCAATTATAATTGGTTTATCACGTTTGATTGACATCCACATCTTCCAATTGTAGACACTTTTGTTAAACAAGCCAAAAATGCTGCTAAATGTTGTGTGTGTAAAAGTTAAAATAAAAACAGCAGTTTTGTATAAGTGTGATGTAGGTTCTGTATTTATTCCTTTACAATATTTGTTTCACAACCTGAGCATTGGTATTTAGATAGCTAGTTTAACCATGGTGCATTGAGACATGTATTATTACTGCTTAGTTGTTTGAGAGGAGAAATAATGGTATCAGATCTGTATTGGACATAAAAAAGTGGTATCGAGCCAGCCCTAGTTGGGACTATAATAGGTTGATATATGCTTCCTGCCACAAGAAGTAGAGGGCAAAGGTAATAAAACAGTAACGTCTTTTTTGTGTAGCAGTCTTTAAACCAACCCATAATTATGTAAAGCTCACATGACTGTGACAGCTTTTGTTTTAACAGCTTCTAAATCTTACCAGACCTGTTTTTTTTTTTCAACTTTTGTTTTGTGTTTTTGGATTTGGTGGTTATTAATAATTCCCCCCTTGCAAACAGTGTTAGTTTGGAGTGTTTTTTGATTTTGGTAGGAGACCACAGATCCTTAAAAAGATCAAAACAATTGCTGAATGTAGATTGTCTTTTCTTAATTGCCCCGGGTGTGTGTGTGTTTGATGATGAGGCCATATTCAGATCTTGCAAGCAGGTGACTCTGCACACACCCTGACTGATTATAACGAAGTGTTATGAACAAATATAAACATTCTTTGTGTGTGGAGTGTACCGTACTACCTTTTCCAGTAGCTGACGCAGTTGTCTGCTCTTCGCGTCTCTGGAACAGAGGTTTTGCTCTGGAGCAACTACAGTGCAGATACAACGACCGTCTGCATCCTGAGCCGAACTGTACACTTGCCAGCCCTCCTTCAGCCCGATCGTCTGCACACACGCACAAAAAAATTACATAAATAAATAAGATTTATCATTTATTTATATATCCTTAATAAGGCATTTACCCTGATCAGGATTGTGGTTTATTCAACCTCTTTGAGATGCTAGATGAAGGACAGGAATATACCATGAGCAGGAAGCAATTCCAGGACAGGAAACGTGTTAGGTAAATTTGCCTGTGTGTTTCTAGTCATGAATAAATCACATCCAATCCCTTAAACATAAATTGCGGATATGACATGCAACAAACAGTGGTGCTTAAGAGTTATGCCAAGTTCACACTACACGACTTTCAAGTTGTTCAGGTCGCTATACAGTTCACACTACACAACTGGATCTCTTGCACTCGGGAGTCTTTTCAGTTGTTGTGTACTTCACACTACACTATGGATCGGCGGTAGGGGGTTTTACACTACATGAGCTATCACCAACTGGAATCGCAGGCAAGCTTCTCTGGTCTCCCAAACTACATTTTGTCACGAAAACAAACACTAGAAGTGACGAGGGGTTTAATGATACCACATCAAAAAATGCACGTCAACAATAAGCGAGCGATCAAAGTTGTTTGTGCGCTGATGTGCAGAGTAAAAGCAAAGAGGAAAAATAAATTAATCAAAGTGGATTGGGCTACGCAAATAGCAGGGATTGTCTGTACTGTAGTGAGTTGGAGGTTAATAAATATTTATTTGCAATGCAAAGTTGGTATTATGTTTTGTCGAGAACGATAAGGTCAGAAATACTGTACAACGTGTGTTTGCCGATTTATTCTGATAGAAACTATATTATGCCCCTGTCCCATGTTTTACAACTTCTCCCCTGCCAGTCGCCCGACTGATATCCAGATATTTACCATGCTAGATATCTCTCTTTGGTCAGCGAGCGCTCGGCGAGTCGCTCGGATAGAGTTGTTGAGCAGTTTACACATAGCGGCGAGTTGCCCCTGAGCCGACAAATCTAGCGGCGACCAGTTGGCAAGCGAAAATCAGGGCAAAAATCGTGTAGTGTGAACAAGGCATTAGTGAACCCTTTAGAGTTTCTTACATTTCTGCATACATTTGACCTAAAACTTAATCAGATTTCTATATAAGTCCTAAAATTATCCAATCTGTGAGTGGCAAAAAGGTGAACCTTTAGGATTAGCAGATCATTTAAAGGTGAAAGTAAAATTAGAGTCAAGTGTCTTCAATCAACGGGATGGAAATTAGGGGTGTATGACCACTTTGTTTTATTTAAAGAACAGGGTTCTATTAAAGTCTGATCTTCACATCAAGATTGTTTGTGTCATGGCACAAACAAAAGAGATTTCTGAGGACCTCAGAAGAAGAGTTGCTGATGCTCACCAGGCTGGACAAAGTTACAAAACCATCTCTAAAGAGTTTGGACTCCATCAATTCATAGTGAGACAAATTGTGTACAAATGGAGAAAATTCAAGACCACTGTTACCCTCCCCAGGAGTGGCTGACCAACAATGATCACGTCAAGAGCAAGGCACGTAATAGTCTGTAAGGTCACAAAGGAACCCAGGGTAACTTCTAAGCAACTAAAGGCCTGCCTCACAGTGGCTAGTATTAACATCCTATGGAAAGATTTCGTACCTCAACTGTTAGGAATTTGGGGGTTATAATGGATAAGGACTTCAAATTTGATAAACAGATTAACTTGGTAGTTAAGGCTAGCTTCTTTCATTTGCGACTCTTATCCATGGTTTTTGAAAGGGTTATACATGCTTTTTTAGGGCAGTTGTAGACTAGCAGATAAGGTACTGGACTAGAAAGCAGAAGATCGTTGGTTCAAACCCCACCACTAACAGGTTACCACTGTTGGACCCTTGAGCAAGGTCCTTAACCCTCAATTGCTCAGACTGTAAGTCGCTGTGGATAAAAGCGTCTGCTAAATGGCGAAAAATGTAAATGCTTTTATTTCATCCAGACTTGACTACTGTAATGCCCTGTATGTTGGTGTTAGTCACGTCTTCAGTTAGTTCAGAATGCTGCCGCGCGTCTTTTGACCAAGATACGTAAGCGAGAACACATCTCTCCGCTACTTGCATCTCTTCACTGGCTCCCTGTGTGTTTTAGAATTGATTTTAAGATTCTTTTGTTCATTTTTAAAGCACCCCATCATCTGCCCCATTATACATTTCAGATCTCTTGCAACCATATATCCCATCTAGGTCACTTAGATCAGCACATCTGCATAAGAACCCTACAAAATAAAAAAGTAAGTGCAGCTGTAAAAGCGATCACATATTGTCCTCACATATTTTAATAGCTATATATATAGCTATATTTAGCTATAGACAGAGAATAGCAAATGTATGAAATGCTGAATTTGAAGCCTCTGCTTTTGTGACACCTTAGTGTGAGGTAACTAGCTTTAGTTTGCACAAATGAATCGACATCCTGTTCTCATGGCACATTGTAACATTGTGCCATTTACTTAAGCTTACTATTATTCTGTTCTCAAAGCCATATACTGCTCCTAAAGCAGCTTGCAATACTTACATTTAAATTCTGCATCTGTAATGTATGTGTAATACAGATGTGCTCCTTCAGGTCAGTGCTGATCAACTTCTCAGCGCTCACAGAATCAGAAGACTTTGTTTCACTAATTGAACATCAAAAGTGAGATAGTACTGCTTTTTAAATTTGGTGCTTGAATCGATGTGATGTAAGAATCAATAAATTGACTCATCCTTATTAATGAGCTGGACTGTAATGACTAATATCTTTTGGTTACCTCACATTGGTAATTATTCCCTCAAGCCACAACTTCTGTGTACAAGCGTCAAAATTGAGGAATCAAATAACTAGCCATAATCAATAAGACACATCTTAAAAATAATTTAAATTAGCATTAACACCAGTGGCGATTTCTCTAAGACTGCAAGGGAAGCTCAGCTTCCCCTAAAATGTCAAAAATGAAATGTTCAAATATGTACAGTTGTGTTAACATTTAATTGACAAATGCGTTAGAACACGTTCATCTCGAAGACGAGTTCGTTCAGAATCAGCTACTTATCACAAATTGACTGACTCGAACTTCTCATACATTCCTGTAGCGTCAATGCATTTGCCCGCAGAAGCTGAGCGTCTATTCACTTCTATGGGGCTGCATGGGAGGGTTTTTTTCATTGCTTCGAAACTCGCCGGTCATTGGATAAATGCCACGATTTTGTCCCGCGTCTCTGGGGGTGAATGGAGCTGTGGGCAGGTCTGGATGCGGAGCTTCTGCAAGATGATTGGAGGATCAGTCGAAAGGCTGAATCCCGTTTTGATTGACAGCGGATTTTGCAAGTGAAGTCGAAAGACAAACTGCAACCCATTTCAGGCCATTTTCTTGAAAAGGAACAGAGGGCACAATTTAGATATAAATAAATTGACAAATTTTATGATGTAAGCCGTCAATGAGCTTCCCTCTTTGAAAGACCAGCAGCCACCACTGATTAACACATGCAGTAAAATACAAGATAGTTTCAGGAAACAGTTCTGCCATGAGAACAGAGTAACAGTTAGCTTTGTGTGACTGGTACAATCTTACAATGTGCAATGCAAACAGGATAACGATTAATTTGTGTATACTGAAGCTAACTACCTCATATTAAGGTGTCACAAGAGCAGAGGCTCCAAATTCGGCTCCAAATGTGTTTGCTTTTCTCCATCTATAGCTAAATATAGCAACCTTTGAAGCGCAGGGTGTTATGCATTTTATTTATTAGGATTGTAACAAAATGCTTCCTCTCCTCTGGAGCTGACCCTCGTCCCGATTGAGGAGAGCGAGACTGACACACTCCCCCTCTGACACGTGTGCAGTAGCCGACTGCATCTTTTTACCTGCGCGAGTTAAGTTCATATGCAGATCAGCTTTGTGTACGGAGAGCCACACCCTGATCAACGCATTATTCCTCAACTCTGTGCAGACGCCATCAATCAGCCAGCAGAGGTCGTAATTCGCTCAGTTATGAGGAGTACCTATCCAGCTTATCCTACCCTATGAACAACCAGCCAATCGTTGTTTATGTAGCCTCCCAGCCAACAAGTTCAAAATGTCAGCTCTGGAGTGCTAGTGTGTTTTACTGTCCACCACCTGAGCGGCATTTATTAGGATTTTAACGTCATGTTTTACACACTTTGGTTTCGTTCATGTCAGGACGGGTAGTTACTAAGATTCATCAGTTCACAAGTTTAATGTCAAACACAGTCATGGACAATTTTGTATCTCCAGTTAACCCACACAGACACGGGGAGAACATCCACACAGAAGGGACCCGGACCGCCCCACCTGGGGATCGAACCCAGGACCTTCTTGCTGTGAGGCGACAGTGCTACCCACTGAGCCACCATGTCTCCCTGTTTTGCATTTTTAAATATGAGAGGACAACATGTGATCTTGCTTTTACAGCTGCATTTACCTTTTTATTTTGTATGGTTCTATCTACATGATTGTCCAGATGAGTTGAGCTGCCTGTGTGGTTTTTTTATTATGAAAATAAAGAAAGAAAAATTAAGACAAAGGGTTCATCCATTGAATTTATCTGCTTAGATATGTATTTGTCTAAACCCCAAATCAGAAAATGATGTTACATTTACTTTGACTTTAATTTGATTGTTGACAGTTTGAACCCAAGACATTTCATGTTTTGTCTGCTCAACTTCATTTCATTTATTAATATATCTCCATTTCAGGCCTGCAACACATTCCAAAAAAAAGTTGGGACGGGAGCATTTTAGGGCGAAAAAACTAAATAATGATGTGATTCCAAACAGGTGATGTCAACAGGTGATTGTAATCATGGTTTGGTACAAAAGCAGCATCCAGGAAAGGTCTTTGAGTCTTTGATGAGCAAAGATGATCAGAGGAACTCCAGTTTGTCAACAAATGTGTGAGAAAAATAATAAAATCTTTAAAAACAATGTACCTCAAAGAAAGATTGGAAGGGATTTGCATATTTCTCCCCCTACAGTGCATAATATCATTAAACGATTCAAGGAATCGGGAGGAATTTCAGTGCATAAAGGCCAAGGGTGCATTATTAAACTGAATACCTGTGATCTTCCATCCCTGAGACGGCACTGCATAAAGAACCGCCACCCAACAATAGCTGATATAACCACATGGGCAAGGGATTACTTTGGCAAACCTTTGTCAGGCACTGTAATACAGAGTTACATGCACAAATGCCACTTAAACCTTTACTGTGCAAAAAAAGAAGCCTTATGTTAACCATGTCCAGAAGCGGCGTCGACTTCTCAGGGCTTGGAGGCATCTTAGATGGCCCATTACACAGTGGAAATGTGTATTGTGGTCAGATGAATCAGCATTCCAAGTCTTTTTTTGGAATGTGTTGCAGGCCTGAAATGCAGGAATGGATATTCATTAATAAATAAAATGAAGCTGAGCAGACAAAACATGAAATATCTCAGGTTCATCCTGTCTGCAATTACATAAATGTCAAAATAAATGTAAGAATTTAAGACATAATAATTTTAATGTTTTTTTTTATTATTTGCATTTTCCATGCTGTCCCAATTTTTTTCTGATTTTGGGTTGTATAAAATATGTGAGATAAAATAAAGTTAGAACTGATCACATACCAATGTTCAGTCTTTCCTATTCACAAAGCAGCACAGGTGTAGTTTTGTTCATTATTTTGGTAAAATCTGAAGGCAGCATTGCTGGGATACCTTTGGGAAAAGGCAGTTCCATAATTCTTAGCGTTAAATAAAAGTTTCAAACATAGTAGACAGAACATCACTCTGGCTGAGATATATGCTTATAATGCAATGCCCAATGGTATTTTTTCAAAGAAAGTTGCCCAGTGAGAGGCACAGATAAAAGTTTTCTCTTGACTTTATGCCATTATTATATTAGTGGTGTAAAAGTTCCCATGCTTTGAATAAAGACCAGTTAGTTAACTGACACAGTCTTGCTCCCTGGACTCTGACATTCCAAATAATAGACACAACTGCTAGTGTCTATACACCGACCAGGCATAACATTATGACCACTGACAGGTGAAGTGAATAACACTGATTATCTCTTCATCACGGCACCTGTTAGTGGGTGGGATATATTAGGCAGCAAGTGAACATTTCATCCTCAAAGTTGATGTGTTAGAAGCAGGAGAAATGGGCAAGCGTAAGGATTTGATCGAGTTTAAAAAGGGCCAAATTGTGATGGCTAGAGGACTGGTTCTGAGCATCTCCAAAACTGCAGCTTTTGTGGGGTGTTCCTGGTCTGCAGTGGTCAGTATCTATCAAAAGTGGTCCAAGGAAGGAACAGTGGTAAACTGGCAACAAGGTCATGGACGGCCAAGGCTCATTGATGCACGTGGGGAGTGAAGGCTGGCCCGTGTGGTCCGATCCAACAGACAAGCTACTGTAGCTCAAATTGCTGAAGAAGTTAATGCTGGTTCTGATAGAAAGGTGTCAGAATACACAGTGCATCACAGTTTGTTGTGTATGGGGCTGCACAGCCACAGACCAGTTAGGGTGCCCTTGCTGACCCCTGTCCACCGCCGAAAGCACCAACAATGGGCATGTGAGCACTGGAACTGGAAAACGGAGCAATGGAAGAAGGTGGCTTGGAAGAATCACGTGGATGGCCAGGTGCGTGTGTGTCGCTTACCTGGGAAACACATGGTACCAGGATGCACTGTGGGAAGAAGGCAAGCAGGCGGAGGCAGTGTGATGTGCTGGGAAACCTTGGGTCCTGCCATCCATGTGAATGTTACTTCAACACGTACCACCTACCTAAGCATTGTTGCAGATCATGTACACCCTTTTATGGAAACAATATTCCCTGATGGCTGTGGCCTCTTTCAGCAGGTTAATGCGCCCTGCCACAAAGCAAATATGGTTCAGGAATGGTTTGAGGAGCACAACAACGAGTTTGAGGTGTTGAGTTGTCCTCCAAATTCTCCAGATCTCAATCCAGTCAAACATCTGTGGGATGTGCTGGACAAACAAGTCCGATCCATGGAGGCCCCACCTCACAACTTACAGGAGTTAAAGGATCTGCTGCTAACATCCTGGTGCCAGATACCACAGCACACTTTCAGGGGTCTAGTGGAGTCCATGCCTCAACGAGTCAGGGCTGTTTTGGCAGCAAAAGGGGGACCAACACAATATTAGGAAGGTGATCATAATATTATGCCTGATTGCTGCTATATAAACCCTACACTGTTGTTTGTATCAATGTACAGTATGTCAGAGCATATGCTGCACCATGGTCCTACAGGAATGTTGTTTCATATTAATATATACGTCTTGATGTACAGGTGAGGTAAGGTGAAGTCTGTGCTTACTTTGCATCTGAATTCAGTTGACTAAATTACACAAACAGTGGTAAATTGGTAAATCTGAGGTGAAAAAAAAAATCAAAACTAATTAGTAAAAATTGATCAAAGATACAGCTGGTGAAACCGTCTAGAAAAACAATTAAATGTCACTTCAGTGTTGGCACCCAGGTGGCGCAGCCAGATATTTTGCTAGCACATCAGCACCAGGATTTTGAACTCCTCGGTTCCAAACTTGGCATTGCCACCGGTCGGCTGGGCACCATCTAGCAGGCATAATTGGCAGTGCCTGCAGCAGACACAGTTCTGCTAGGGCGGGATGTACGGACTATGTGGGCGGGGTCTTCAAATGCTGTGTAAGGACCCTGATTGGCAAGATAGAGAGGCGCCTGTGCAAAAGTGCATAGGTGGAAAAGGGTTCCCCAAAGGGCTGTGTGCGGGTCGGAGGTGGCGTGAGCAGCACCTCGACTGAAATCAGGGATCCCCCAGCAGCGGAAGACAAATCGACTACGCTAAATTGGAAGAAAATGGGAGAAAATGCATTAATAAAATAGAAAAAAAGTGTCACTGGTTAACCAAATGATGGATGTAACTAATTTTATTCTAAACCAGTAAGAGTGAGATTATCACCTTAATTTTTGTTTAATAATTATTTCTGTGATTGACCGTTCCTCTTTTTTTGAAAATCTGGCAACAACATAAAATTACAGCTACTTCTTCATCTTCTAACAGTGTGAGTGCCATAATATTCAGAGCTGTCAGATATGAGTGACATTAAATGGTAAATGCAAAAAGAAAAAAAAATACAATGTGTAAACGACCTAATTTCCATGAAAGGTTTTTTAATGGGCTTGTATTATTACAGCTTTTCTGATAAAGAACATCTGTAAGAACACATAAAGTAATTGACTTACTATAAATAACAGTAAGTTCATTTTACATTTTCTGCATTTAGCAGACGCTTTTATCCAAAGCGACTTACAATTATGACTAAACACAATTTTGAGCAATTGAGGGTTAAGGGCCTTGCTCAGGGGCCCAACAGTGGCAACTTGGTGGTGGTGAGGCTTGAACTGGCAACTAGGGCTGTCGCGCTAACCGCAATTTTGAAATATCGCGGTATAGACCAGCCAACCGCAGGGCATGCTGGACAACCGCAACACCGCGATATTCAAGTTTTTTCTTTCTTTCTTCTCCTTTTTTTTATTGTTGCAGGTCCATCTTGTTTTATACGCTTACATTCGTGCGTAATAAATGTTAAATAAATTCATAATGAAAATGAGCTAGGAGCGACATTTTCCCGCAACCTGTTCTCATGCGTTGCTGCTGAGTGTCAGGCTTTGTGTTTTAAAATGTAAACAATCGCAACAGGAATTATAGGCAAGTTTATTAATGATTAAATTGAGTTCACACTCAATAAATACTTGTAATTTAGACTATATTCAAACAGCCTCGGCGTACTAAAACACTTAATGACGGTTAATATGGCATTGCAGCCTGCAGATTCTCTCTTGCTGGCTTGCTGGAATGATTTAAATGCATTTTTTTGTTGAATAAAAATGTATTGAAACGAATAATAACTTGAAATGTAGTATATATTGTTATGTTAATTATATCTACTAAATAGATGGTTAATAGTGGCGCGATAACCAGGCTAGACTTTCTCTGATCTCTAAAGTCGCATGCAGGTTCAGTACATCTACAGTGTATTAATGCAACGAGCACCATCAGTGAGAGTTTTAGTACCGAGGGGAACATCGCTACCCCACTCAGATCCTCTCTAAAACACATCAGGTGAACATGTTGGTTCGTCTAGCGCGCATGATAACGCAGGTTTAAACTCTTACAGACTTTACTCTTTATTCTATTTTTTTACCATATTTTGATTAGATGTGCATTTAAAATATTTAGCCTAAACACTTTTTTTTTGTTTCACAGTGTATATCTAGCCTAGGCTAGAAGCTAATTTAAACCTTTTTTTAATAGAGAAAAGACGCGCATCCCTGCTCTGTTCTGTATTTAACAATAGCCTAAACACGCATTTCATTGGTCTTAAAGCCGTCTCATCTTTGTCATTATAAAGCAATAATATACCGAATCATAGCCTAACAATAAAGCTTGTTTATATAGCTCTAAAATCCAGATCAATTAAGTAATTTTCAAAAACAACAAAAAAATGGCGATATAACCGCATACCGCGATATTGAGACAGGCTGAATACCGCAAGGGGAAATTCTGTCACCGCGACAGCCCTACTGGCAACCTTTTGATTACTAGTCCAGTACCTTAACCACTGAGCTATCACTGCCCTGTGAAGTTCAGCAGTAAGTAAGTAAGTAACAGTAAGTATTCAGACTCCTTGACTTTTTGCACATTTTGTGTTGTGGATTTGATTTTGAATAGATAGAATTGCCATTTTAACCATCAATCTGAACATAATCACACAATGATAAAATGAAAACATGTTTGACTAATTTATTAAGTATCTTAATTCTGTAGCATACAGAGATTAAGCTGAAAATGGGATAAAACGAGTGATATGGGATTAAAAGAGTGTATAAAATGAGACGGCAATTGGCTCATAGTTTCTAATTATATGTCATTTCCGAACCACACTCTAAGGCAGGGGTGCCCAATATGTCGATCGCGATCTACCAGTTGATCGCACAGTGCATGCTGGTAGATCATGGCTCATTCAAACAGGTCAACGTGATTGACATGAAATGTGGCCACTGTTTCTTTAATTTGTGGTTTGTTACCACAGCTACACCTCAGCCCACCTAAAGCACTGCAAATCTAGAAAGTTTTTCATTTATCAGTAGCCAGTTTGCGAAATTTTTGCGTTTTTCCTTTTGTAACCTACACTGTTTGTGAAGATGAGTGCACAAACAAGCACAAAGAAACCAACAACAGTTTGATTCGGGCAAGACCACTGCAAAAATGGCCGTTTCGTTCATACGTGGAAGAAGCTGACAGAGAAATTTAAAGCCTACAATCTGACATTTATATGAAGTCAAGGGCCTCTGTTGGACAATTTTGGAACTTGCTGGCTGAGGAAAAATATCCAAACATATAAAAAAAATGTGCCACATATTTCACTGCCAGCATTTTTTGGATCAAGCAACTTGTGTGAATCAGCCTTTTCCCACATAAAAATAATTAAGTCTAAATATTGGTCCACGCTTACTAATGAACACTTGGAACACTTGAGAATTGGCATCAGCAGCTACTGTCCAAACTACGTAAACCTGGCTGACACCATTCAGTGTAAATCATCAGAATAGGATTAGTGTGATTTTTTAGTCGCTTGCCTGTAAAGCTGAATATCAGTATAGGCAACTTAAGCACATTTTAAAAAAGCTACAAAGCCTTTTTTTAAAGTAGATTGTGATGACCTGTCGACTGAAATAGTAGATCTCAAGCCACGAAAGTGTGGGCACTCCTGCTCTAAAAGGAAAAAAATTTACCTTTCACCTGTGATTACAAAGTAACTTTATTAAGCAGAAGGTCAACCACTACCAACTTTTCTGGAAATCAGAAAAAGTTGGGACAGCATGGAAAAAGCAAATAATAAAATAACAGAGTTTCTTACATTTACTTTGACTTTTATTTGATTGCAGACAGGATGAACCTGAGATATTTCATGTTTTGTCTGCTCAACTTCATTTCATTTGTTAATAAACATCCATTCCTGCATGTCAGGTCTGCAACACATTCCAAAAAAGTTGGGACGGTAAAGCATTTACCACTTTGTAATGTTGCCATTCCTTTTCACCACACTTAAAAGAGGTTTTGGCACCGAGGATACCAAGTGATTGTGTTTCAGCTTTTATTTTGTTCCATTCTTCCTGCAAACACGTCTTAAGATGTGCAACAGTACATCTTAAGATGTACATCGTATCTTAAGACAGTAAATCGTTGTCACATTATTCCTTTTAAAATTCTCTACTGGGGACAGGTCAGGACTGCAGGCAGGCCAGTTCAGTACCTGTACCCTGTTCTTTCGCAGCCATTACTTTGTAATGTGTGCAGCATGTGGTTTTGCATCGTCTTGTTGAAAAATACATGGACGTCCCTGGAAAAGATGGCGTCTTGAAGGCAGCATATGTTGCTCTAAGATCTCAAAGTACTTTTCTGCATTAATGCTGCCATCACAGAAGTGTAAATTTACATTTTCAGCATTCAGCAGACGCCTTTATCCAAAGCGGTTATAGAGTTACAGTATACAGTCTAAGCAACTGAGGGTTAGGGGCCTTGCTCAAGGGCCCAACAGCAGCAACCTGGCAGTAGTGGGGCTTGAACCAGCGACCATCTGATTACTGGTCCAGTACTTTATCCACTAGGCTATGGCTTGCCTGTAAATGACCTTTGCCAAGGGCACCGAGACATCCCCATACCATGACAGACTCTGGCTTTTGGACTCGTTGCTGATAATAGTCTGGATGGTCCTTTTCGTTTTTGGCATTCATTTTTTCCAAAAAAAGACCTGGAATGCTGATTCATTTGACCACAGTACACGTTTCCACTGTGTGATGGTCCATCCTAGATGCCTCCGAGCCCCGAGAAGTCGACGCCGCTTCTGGACACGGTTAACATTAGGCTTCTTTTTTTGCACAGTAAAGTTAAGTGGCATTTGTGCATGTAACTCTGTATTGTAGAGCTTGACAAAGGTTTGCCAAAGTAATCCCTCACCCATGTGGTTATATCAGCTATTGTTGAGTGGCGGTTCTTGATGCAGTGCCATCTGAGGGATCAAAGATCACAGGCGTTCGGCTTAAGCTTGCGCTCTTGGCCTTTATGCATTGAAATTCCTCCTGATTCCTTGAATTGTTTAATGATATTTTGCACTGTAGAGGGAGTAATATGCAAATCCTTTCCAATCTTTCTTTGAAGTTCATTAGTTTTAAACATTTCAATTATTTTCTCACACATTTGTTGACAAACTAAAGATCCTCTGGTCGGTCACCTTTGCTCAATAAAGGCTCAGCCTTTCCTGGATGCTGCTTTTATACCAAACCATGATTACAATCACCTGTTGACATCACCTGTTTAAAATCGCATCATTATTTAGTTTTTTCACCTCATTACTAGCCCTAAATTGCCCCGTCCCAACTTTTTTTGAAATGTGTTGCAGGCCTGAAATGCAGGAATTGATGTTTATTAATAAATTAAATGAAGTTGAGCAGACAAAACATGAAATATCTCAGGTTCATCCTGTCTGCAATCAAATAAAAGTCAAAGTAAATGTAAGGAACAATACATTTTGGGCAAGGAGCCAACCTATTGCATATCAATAATATTTTACCTATTGACTTGCTTATTCACTACCATACTTACACCTAGGGACAATATACAGAAGCAAACATACTTACTGGTGTGATTTTTAGACAAACATGCCTTTGATAAACTAAACAATTCTACGCTGTAAAAGCTGCAGTGTAAATGGCAGCAAATTCCCTGCTGTTAATTGGGTAAAAATGGATGAACCTGCACTCTGAATCTGAATCTTCAGTCCAGGAGGAAATGTGTTTTCATGTGGCACATAAGGACGGCTCAGCGTCTGTTTCCACATCAGAGAGAGATGGGCTTGTCACTTTGCTCTTTACCTGCGTTCCCCCTTTCCTCTGACAGTACACCTGATTGTTCACTGCTGTCTTTGATGTATAATTTGGAGGTGGAGTTGAGATGCCAGGCACATCGTGGCACAGAACAAAAGCAAATGGTTTAAAAAAAAAAGAAAACACAGACAAGTGCTTCCACAATCCCAGTGAGGGAGGGGGGTTGCAAAGCAGCAGGACTGAAGGTTGTTAGTGCCTGTGGCTGTATCTGACAAGATAAGCAGAGCTGGAGTTCATCATCATCCAATCCAGCATCACTCTGTGCAAACTAAACACAATTTTCATACATTCCATATACACCTGCAATTCATTCCTGGCCTTACTCCACCACTCACACAACTTCTCACCCCTGATCCTTACATTATGCTTTCTCATTCACCCTACTTTTCTGTATGTACACACTGTACATACACTGATCAGCCATAACATTAAAACCACCTCCTTGTTTCTACACACATTGTCCATTTTATCGGCATCACTTACCATATTGAACACTTAGTAGTTCCACAATTACTGACTGTAGTCCATCTGTTTCTCTGCATGCTTTGTTGGCCCCCTTTCATGCTGTTCTTCAGTGGTCAGGACTCTCCCAGGACCACCAGAGAGCAGGTATTATTTGTGGGGTGGGTTATTCTCAGCACTGCATTGACACTGACATGGTGGGGGTGTGTTAGTAGTGTGTGTTGTGCTGGTATGAGTGGATAAGATGCAGCAGCGCTGATAGAGTTTTTAAACACCTCACTGTCACTGCTGGACTGAGAATAGTCCACCAACCAAGAATACCCAGCCAACAGCGCCCTGTGGGCAGCGTCCTGTGACCACTGATGAAGGTCTAGAAGATGAACTCAAACAGCAGCAATAGATGAGCAGTCGTCTCTGACTTCACATCTACAGGGTGGACCAACTAGGTAGGAGTATCTAATAGAGTGGACAGTTAGTGGACACGGTATTTAAAAACTCCAGCAGCATTGCTGTGTCTGATCCACTCATACCAGCACAACACTAACTGCCAGGTAAGAGAGATTTACAGATCATACACTACTGCGCCTAACAAGACACCTAATGTGGAGCAGGTTGATTTTGGTTGATGTTTACATTTTCGGCACTTAGCAGACGCCTTTATCCACAGCGACTTACAGTACTGGGACAGAATACAGTCTGAGCAATTGAGGGTTAAGGACCTTGCTCAAGGGCCCAACAGCAGCAACCTGACGGTGGCAGTGAGAGTGGTGGATTTGAACACAGAACCTGTGCGTACCACACAGGTGCCTTTACCGGGTGAGCCACCAGGCTATTTAGAAATAGGACCCAAATGCTTAGTAGTCTGATCGTGAAACAGATATTTAAACTCAAAAAACAAAAGACTTTGTGAGTGGGACTTGAAGCCAGGTCGTTGCATTACTGAGAAAATGCTCTACCACTTAGCCAAGCAGGCTCTGTAGAAAGTGTCTTGACTCCGGTGGGTTAAAACCCAATAAGCTAAAAAAAAAATACAAAAGGAAAATACAAAAACCACCCGTTTTGGGGAAATGATTAAGCGGGAAAAACTGAGAACAAAGGACTGCCAGGGGAAACACTGGCCACCTCAACATTCCCAAGGAAGAGGAAATTATAACAAAAGACTTTCCCAACAGAAGAGTACAACTACAGTAGATTAACTGAGAGAATAAAAACTGATATTTTAATATTTACTAACTTTATACATATTTTCTTCTTTTTTTGCAAGAGAGAGGAACTTGAGACAAGAGAAAAATGAGGGTGAGGGTGAAAGCTCTCAGCCCTCTACCCAGAATACGGGCTGTTTGTGTTTGCTCAACATGAGACAAAGACCCAGCAAGTTCTGACTGCTTCTCTGTGTCTTTATAGACCTGTGCACAGGTGTTGTGTTTTAGGCCTGATTGCCGGCTCACTGTTGACCCCTAGTGGCCGGAGTCTGACCAGCCCCAGAGCCAACCCTTACAGAATCACAACATTTTAAAGTTTTTTTGGACCTGGATTACTGCAAAGTTGTTATGAGACAATGTTTGACTTTAAATCAAATCCTTAATAAATAAAGAGAACACAGAAATATTAAAGGTTTTCATTTTAAATGTATGCCTAAAACACAAATATCTTAGCTTATATTTACACTTATACTTTAATTTGGATTAATGAAGAAAAATTATGAGATGTGTTGGTATCTCAAAACCGGAAAGATGGTTTTTTAATAATCATTTATTTAAAAGGTGGAAAGTTTACACAAATAACACAGTTACTGTGTGTATGTTTCCATTACATTATGTTGATGGATTGCATAAGCTTCAGGACAGGTTAACCATTGACTTATTACGATACCTCTGAGATTATCTGCAGTAAACTGTAAGACACAGCAATGCTGATGGAGTTTTAAAATGCAGTGTCCACTCACTGTCCACTCTATTAGACACTCCTACCTAGTTGGTCCACCTTGTAGATGTAAAGTCAGAGACGATCGCTCATCTTTTGCTGCTGTTTGAGTTGGTCATCTTTTAGACCTTCATCAGTGGTCACAGGACGCTGTGCACAGGGCGCTGTTGGCTGGATATTTTTGGTTGATGGACAGCCAGTAATTGTAGAACTACAAAGTGCTTCTATATGGTAAGTGGAGCTGAAAAAATGGACAGTGTGTGTAGAAACAAGGAGGTGGTTTTAATGTTATGGCTGATCAGTGACCACCAAGGTCAAATCCAATAGACACCACTGACTAGCTAAGGTGGTGGCTGAGGTGTGGAGATTCACATGAAAATTAGAATGACTTTCTGTCTGAGGCCTCACCGCTTGCTAATAAACAAGACGCAGCCTGTCACTACTGCACACATGCTGGCAGGGGCGCATGACAGTCAGCAACCGCCCTGTGGCTATCCTGTTGTACAACAGGATGGTGCAAGTGGCTGAGGGATGCACTATGCAACAGAAAATAGGAAACAACTATATTGAGGAGATAAAAAAAATTGAGTTGAGCTACAATCTCTTAGATCTGATTGATGCTGCATTTGAATCAAGTTAACATTTTGGCTCTTGAGGGGGACAGCATGTCTCGCCACGTAGCTTTTTCTTTGGATTTGTCCCTGTTTCTAAAAATGACCATTTATCATGAGCTGTAGTGGCTTTTATAATGCAGTTATGGCAGTGGTTATCAGTGCTTTCTGCTGTAACTGCACTGGGATGGACATTAATGATTCTAGGAAAAATGGGATGACAAATAGTACTGTTATGCCTGAGCAACACAGCAAGAGGCTCATAGAGAGTAAATGGGGATACAGGCTGTGGACAATAAATGCAAACTTTGGAATTCAATACGTTCTAACACCATTCTTTTTTTTTTTTGCCTAAACGACTGAAACATTTACCTACATGTAGGGCTGGGCGGTATATCACAAATATCGATATATGCAATATTACTTTGTACACAATACTAAAAATGACCATATTCGTTCGACCATATCAAGTATGCTTACGATACACAGCCATTTGAGAATGTTTAAAACAGAGCACAAAAGCGCTGTGGAGCATGCTCTCTTTCGAGCATGAGCGATAAAAACAAGTCAGAGAACGACTCTTTTCAAACAAATTATTCATTGGAATCGAATCAGGGAGCTGTGCTCTTATTGATGGTAAAGACTCATTCGTTTTGCTCACTCTATTTCATTATAGTGTTGTGCGTAAACAACTCAATGAATCAGTGTGCATGTGTTACAGAGATTCAGTCGTGGTTTAAGCCTTAAAAAACAGCTGTATAAACCAATCAGAGCTTCCGAATTCAGATTCTGGGCGGAATTTCAGTTGTTATTCTAATCCAAAGCAAGTTATGCTATTTTTTTTTGCATTTCTCCAATGAGTTCTCCAAATATATATACAGTGCCATCAGAAAGTATTCGTACAGACATATTTAAAAAAACAATTTGAGTATAGTTTTCTTTTAAAAAATCTACATAAAATAGCCCATAATGACAAAGTCATATTTTCAGACATTTTTGAAAATTTATTAAAAATGTAAACATTTAAACATAATAGGTACATAAGAATTCACACCTATGGCTTAATATTTTGTTGGAGCACCTTTGGCAGCAATCAAGTCTTCTTGGGTATGTCTGTACAAGCTTAGCACACCTGTTTTTGGGCATTTTCTCCCATTCTTCTCTGCAGATCCTCTCAAGCTCAGTCAGGTTGGATGGGCAGCGTCTGTAGACAGCCATTTTTAGGTCTTTCCAGAGATGTTCAATTGGATTCAAGTCCGGGCTCTGGCTGGGCCACTCAAGGACATTCACAGACTGCTCCTGAAGCCACTCCTTTGTTATCTTGGCTGTGTGCTTTGGGTCATTGTCGTGTTGGAAGATGAATCGTCGCACTAGTCTGAGTTCCAGAGCACTCTGGAGCAGGTTTTCTTGAAGAATCTCTCTATATTTGGCTGCCGTCATCTTACCCTCTATGCGGACTAGTTGCTCAGTTCCTGCAGCAGAAAAACATCCCCACAGCATGATGCTGCCACCACCATGCTTGACAGTAGGGATGGTGTTAGCCAGGCGATGAGCAGTGCCTGTTTTTCTCCAGACATGACGCTTGTAGTTCAGAAAATTTTGATTCCTCTGGTCTGAGAATCCTTAAGGTGCTGCCATGTGCCTTTTAGTGAGGAGTGGCTTCCATCTGGCCACTCTACCATAAAGGCCTGATTGGTGGAGTGTGTTAGCAATGGTTGACCTACTGGATGGTTGTCCTATCTCCACAAGGGAACACTGAAGCTCTGCCTTAGTGACCATTGGGTTCTTGGTCAGCTCTCTGACCAAGGCCCTTCTTCCCCGATTACTCAGTATGGCCAGATCTAGGGAGGGTTCTGGTGGTTCCAAACTTCTTCCATTTCCGAATAATTGAGACCGCAGTGCTTTTCGGGACCTTCAATGCTGCCGAAATTTTTTTGTATCCTTCCCCAGATTTGTGCCTTGACACAATCCGGTCTCGGAGGTCTGAATTTACCACAGGTGGTCTCCAATCAAGTTGTAGAAGCATCTCAAGGATGATCAGTGTAAACTGGATGCACCTGAGCTTAATTTTGAGCGTCATAGCAAAGGGTGTGAATACTTATGTACCTATTATGTTTAAATGTTTACATTTTTAAAAGATTTACAAAAATGTCTGAAAACATGTTTTCACGTTGTCATTATGGGCTATTTTATGTAGATTTTTTAAAAGAAAACTATACTCAAATCGGATTTTTAATATGTCTGTAACGTAACAAAATGTGGAAAAAGTGAAGGGGTGTGAATACTTTCTGATGGCACTGTATATATATATCTGTGGTCCAGTTCCGATATGCTCACATGCCCATTGTTGGTGCTTTTGGCGGTGGACAGGGGTCAGCGTGGGCACTCTGACTGGTCTGTGGCTATGCAGCCCCATACGCAACAAACTGTGATGCACTGTGTATTCTGACACCTTTCTATCAGAACCAGCATTAACTTCTTCAGCAATTTTAGCTACAGTAGCTCGTCTGTTGGATCAGACCACAACGGGCCAGCCTTTGCTCCCCACGTGCATCGATGAGCCTTGGCCGCCCATTACACTGTTGCCGGTTTACCACTGTTCCTTCCTTGGACCACTTTTGATAGATACTGACCACTACAGATCCAGTCGTCTAGCCATCACAATTTGGCCCTTGTCAAACTCGCTCAAATCCTTACGCTTGCTCATTTTTCCTGCTTCTAACACATCAACTTTGAGCATAAAATGTTCACTTGCTGCCTAATATATCCCACCCACGAACAGGTGCTGTGATGAACAGATAATCAGTGTTATTCACTTCACCTGTCAGTGGTCATAATGTTATGCCTAATCAGTGTATATATAATAGTGTGTAGACAACACTGACACAGTACTTTACTAGAATAAAACATTATCCATGTCATTTACTTTAAGGGCACTAAGACTATATAGTATAGTTCCAATGCACTGTGACCAGAGACAAAAATAATGCCTTGTAAAAATCAAGCATTATATCATATCTGAACAACACATATGCCAGGATGAACAATGCCAGCTGTGATGGATAAAACATGTCTTTTAAAAATATGAAAGATTATATGTTGGACACCAAGGCAAGACATGATTATCTTTATACAAACAGCATTGCTAGTGTTAGCATGTAAAAATAATGGCATAGGGCAGTTTATTTGGGTTTGTAATTTATTTATAGCAGGACTAAGGAAAAGCAGACTTACACCCCTTTAACTAAAACAATGACTTCCTCTGACACCATTATTTTGATGTGAAAGACTCCTTCATCACTAAATGCACTGTATTGACAAAAGTATTTCTAATTCTAGTTTCTAAATTGTTAACATTATTAATTCATTCATTCATGTGGTGCCTGGTTTACCACCGCTTTATCCTATTCAGTGTTGCAGTGGATCTAATTCACTAGGTAAAACGTAGGATACATTCTGGGCAGGTTGCCAGTCCATCACAGGGCAAACACACACACACACACACACACACACACACACTTAAGGCAAGCATCTCCAAATAACCTGACTGCGTGCCTTTGGAGACTGGAGCACCCAGAGAAAACTTACGCAAACACAAGGAGAACATACAAACTCCACACAGAAAGGGTCCAGACCACTCCACCTGGTAATTGATTGCACAGCCTTCTTGCTGTGAGACATCAGTGCTACCCACCAAGCCACTGTGCCACCCACTTGCTAGGAATTGCAATAAATCAAGTATATAAAGGAAATTATATGATTTTGCAGAAATAGTTTGGGGAAGGATTTTTCCTGTCCCTGACTATGAGCCTGGGCACAAAGCAAGGTTTATAAAGACAAGAAAAGCTTGGCTTTAAAGTCCTGACCTCAGTCCCACTAAACAACTTTGGAGTAAACTGGAACAATTTGTATAATCATTAATAATAATTAAAATGTGATTTTAGGTAGTTTGACCAAAAACACCTTCTTGTAAATGTACAGCAAATGTGCAGCTACAATTAATAAATAAATTCATAGTTGATAAATGTATTAGTAGATTGTACTAAAAAAAAATATGACTATCACTGAATGCTGGACTTCTGATGCTCAGGTGGCACAGCAATAAATTATGCTAGCGCGCTACTACTGAGATCCAGGGTTTGGATCCCAAGTGGTGCTATTGGCCGATCTGGCGTCCACATACAGACATGATTGTCTATGTCTTGAGGGACAGGTGATGGCCGAGGCCCCATGATGGATTGGCATCCTGTCTGGGGTGTGTTACTGCATTGTGCCAAGTGATTCTGGGTAAATCAGACCCCCAACAACCCTGAACAAGATAAAGCATTTGTAAAACATGGAAATAAATAAACTTAAAAATGGATTGGACATAATTGGGGATTGCCAACACCTGTCTATATAAGGTCCCACAGTTGACAGTGCATATCAGAGCAAATTCCAAGTCATGGGGTCAAAGGAATTATCTGCAGACCTCAGAAACAAGTGTGCCAACCTCAAAGCTTCTTGAAGCTGTAATTGCTGCCAAAGGTGCATCAACCAAGGATTAGGCTAAGGTGTGTACAGATATGTAACCCCTAAATAAACCATTTTTGTCAGTAAAATAAAATTGCATATTTTCTAAACCCTGTTTTCACTTCCTAATTATTGGTGATTGTGTGTAGATGTTTGAGGCAAAAAATGAACTCAATGTATTATAGAATGAGTCTGTAATGTAATAAAACGTGGAGAAGGCGAAAGGGGTGTGCAGACTTTCCGGCTTGACTGTATTAGTAAACCCCCTTGTACACATCTTTTGTTTTCATTTACCCTCAAATTGTACTTTAGTCATTCTCTGACTGCAGTGATGTATTCAGACGTCATTCTGCCTCTTCTCACCATGTTTTAGTCCATGAGTCACTACTATAATTATTTGGCAGAGTTTCAGCACTCAAACAAATGCTAGATTATGTTGAGTACTTAGCAAGGGTCTGTGACCTTCAGTCCATGTAATTGTGTAATTTCATTCATAAAAATAGAATGAAAACACAGGTCCCAGATGAGCACTCACATCCAGAAGTCTGATAGAAAATAACAGATTTAAGCAATCAAATTTTGGCGATATTTGTGTGGAAGGCATCCTCTGACAGAATAAGAAAGTTTTCCAACATTAGTATTATAATTTTGAAGCCGAAGCTGGAGCTGGAGGTGAGACTCGGGGAAGCCTGTAACGAAAAATGATGATTCACCAGCATGTAGACTGTTCCGGTAACAATGGGTGATGCAGTTAACATGGTTAGCTGACTTTAACCAATGTGACCAACTGATATCAAGCTTTCTCCGTACATAAAATCTGACTAACTGGGCGTCTATATAGAGTTACCAGTTATTATAATGAGGTGGGAATTTGGTTTTATTCTGTATCCCCATAATTTTTCCAAACCTATAATCAGTGTTTTTAGACAAAAAGATTATTTTTTTCCTGTCCTTCAGAACCTGCAACAGAACCTGCTTCCACTAAACGTACTAGAAGCATTTAGCTAGTATTTTTAACACTCCACCATACTCACCTGTGGTTACGAAACAAACATCCTTATCCACGCTGGTTTATTTTAGCTCAAAAAAGTGTCTTAGTTATTGCCCTACATTTAAACACAATATTTTTATGACTTTAAAAGGACTTTGTACTTACAAACATAAAAAGTATGCCATTTTAAGATTAAAAATATATGTTCAAACAGAACATGTCTTTTTGAACAAACATCGCAATGTTTAACCATGTTTAACCACATTTTACAAGTCATGGGGTCATTAACAGCACAAACTATGGAAAAAAAAAACAGGCCATGTAAAATGACAGAGGTCGCCAACTTTCTACAGTCAATTGCTACAGACCTCCAAACTTCATGTGGCCTTTAGATTAGCTCA
The DNA here is from genome assembly GCF_030014385.1 of Trichomycterus rosablanca. NCBI lineage: Eukaryota > Metazoa > Chordata > Actinopteri > Siluriformes > Trichomycteridae > Trichomycterus > Trichomycterus rosablanca. The sequence continues at coordinate 25,293,126 of NC_085990.1, read as the reverse complement.
AGAACAGTGTGTAGAGAGCTTCATGGAATGGGTTTCCATGGCCGAGCAGCTGCATCCAAGCCTTACATCACCAAGCGCAATGCAAAGGGACGGATGCACTGGTGTAAAGCACGCCGCCACTGGACTCTAGAGCAGTGGAGATGTGTTCTCTGAAGTGACGAATTACGCTTCTCCGTCTGTCAATCCGATGGACGAGTCTGGGTTTGGCGGTTGCCAGGAGAACGGTACTTGTCTGACTGCATTGTGCCAAGTGTAAAGTTTGGTGGAGGGGGAATTATGGTGTGGGGTTGTTTTTCAGGAGTTGGGCTCAGCCCCTTAGTTCCAGTTTAAGGAGCTGTTAATGCTTCAGCGTACCAAGACATTTTGGACAATTTCATGCTCCCAACTTGGGATGGCCCCTTCCTGTTTCAACATGAAACAGTGCACCAGTGCACAAAGCAAGGTCCATAAAGACGTGGATGAGCGAGTTTGGTGTGGAAGAACTTGACTGGCCTGCACAGAGTCCTGACCTCAACCCCACAGAACACCTTTGGGATGAATTAGAGTGGAGACTGCGAGCCAGGGCTTCCTGTCCAACATCAGTGTCTGACCTCACAAATGTGCTTCTGGAAGAATGGTCAAAAATTCCCTGTGGAAAGCCTTCCCAGAAGAGTTGAAGCTGTTATAGCTGCAAAGGGTGGGCCGACATCATATATACCCCATAGAATGGGATGTCACTCAAGTTCGTATGTGTGTGAAGGCAGACGAGTGAATACTTTTGGCAATATAGTGTATGTGATATTGTGTGTACAAATATATATATTTAGTAAGGGTGTGAATACTTTTGTTCAGACATGTGATTGTGTGTGTGTGCAACCACAAAGCCATGCTCTGCAAATGCTAATGTATAGCTAGATGATTGCTATGGAAACATGTTGTTGTTAAAGAGTTGCTAGGCAGTAAGATGATGCCAAGTGGTCGCTAGGGTATTGCTGGCCAATTGCTAAGGTAGCAGTTAATTGCTAACACGCAAGTATTGCTGGGTGGTTGCTTACTTTTTGCTATGTAGTTGTCAAGGTGTACAGAGGTTGGAAAGCTGTTGCTAGGTAGTTGTTAAGGTGTATGAAGTAACCGAGGCAAATCAGGAGGTTAATAAGCTGTTACCATTTGGTAGCTAAGGTAGATAATAGATGGTTGCTAGGGTGTTCCTAAGCGGTAGCAGTGGTTATGGTAATGGGTTGATTGCTAAGGTGTAATTTATTTATGCAGTTGATAAGCTGTTGCAGGTAATCACACTATTGTTTTCCATTATTATTATTATTAATAATATTATTAGCATTGTTATTATTATTATGCCCATTTTTTGTATTGCTTTCTTTGTCCGCAATTTTTGAGATATCAATGCTGTTCCAATGCTAAAACGTCCTTTTCATTGATTACACCATGGCTTTTATACAGCTTTTGGATATGCGTACCCGTTAAGCCAATCACACTATTGTTATCTGTTAGTCTAACTTGTATTATTCTTCCTTTTGTTATATTTTTTCACCTATTTTCAGTCTGGCTTTGTTCATCTGCATCCGTTTCAACTCTAAAACGTCTGTGTGCTGTTAAAATAGTTAACATGATTAATGTGTACTGTCTCTTTAGAAGTCCTTTGTTGAATTGGTTAGTGAATGGGAATGTAGCAAAGCCTCATAAAGTTCTGCTCAGAATATCAATAACCATCTGTTACATTTCATGCCTTTGGATGCACTGTTGTTTGACCCTACTTTCAGCTAACCACTAAAGCAGAACTAAGCATCCCCTTCAGCATGGCATTTGAAAAGGCCTACGAAGCCAATGCTAAAATAAAATATGCTGAAAAGGAAATGCAGATTAAAATGCAAAAAGCATGAAAATATGCTTAGACAGCACAACTGGATGTCCTAAATGCTGAAAAAATAGCAGCAGCAGTGGTTGCAAAGTCTAAAGCACTTGTAGCAGCTCTTGCATTCAATTAAACTGTGAGATAAAACATGCAACTATGTTCAAGAGCAAGCCAGGCTACAGGCTGATGCTCAGCCAGATCCATTCCCAATGCAAGAGACATCGTGGTGACCGCCTGTGCCATATGAATTGCAAGGCCTAGCTATAGACAGGGGCTTTCCTCACAGCAAAGCATATGCACAGCCTCCTTCTGAAGTTGAAACACAATTTATGAGCGGGAACACAGTCAGCGTAAAAAGACATGTTACCAACTTTGATGCAAATGCTAACAGGCAAACAGTAATCACAGACCATCCAGGTTTTAGAAATCAGAAGGGAAGGCTTATTTAGGCTACATCAGGCCACCTGAAGTGGCTAGGCACAGAGTCAAGGGAACAGGCAAAATGGATATACAGTCAAGCCAGAAAGTCCGCTCACCCCTTTAACCTTCTCCATGTTTTATTACGTTACAGACTCATTCCATAATAGATTGATTTCATTTTTTGTCACAAAATTCTACACAAAATAGCCCACAATGACAAAGTAAAAGCAGGTTTTTAGACATTTGTGATAATTTACTAAAAATCAACATGTAAAATATCACATGTACACAAGTGTGCACACCCTTTGATATGACACCCAAAAGTGAGCTGAGGTGCATTTTGTTTTCATTGATACTGCTTGAGATGTTTCTACAATTTAATTGCAGTCCACCTGTGGTAAATTCAATTGATTGGAAATGATTGGGGATTGCCAACACCTGCCTATATAAGGTCCCACAGTTGACAAACTTCAAGCCATGGGGTCAAAGGAATTATCTGCAGACCTCAGAAACAGGATTGTGTCAAGCATAGATCTGGAGGGGGTACAGAAAAGGGTACAGAAAAATTGCTGCAGCTTTACAGGTCCTGAAGAGCACAGTGGCCACCATCATTCATAAATGGAAGACGTTTGGAACCACCAAAAATCCTCCTAGAGCTGGCCGCCCGGGCTAAACTGAGCGATCGGGGAAGACGGGCCTTGGCCAGGGAGGTGAGCAGGAACCCCAGGGTCACTCTGTGTCGTATCCAGCGTATCCTTGTGGAGATGGGATAACCTATCAGAAGATCAACCATCCAGGCAGCACTCCACAAATCACAACTTTATGGTAGAGTGGCCAGGTGGAAGCCACTCCTTAGTAAAAGGCACGTGACTGCCCGCTGCCCGACTAGTCCTGATAGAGGGAAAGATGAATGCAGCTAAGTACACCGAGATGAGTGTACCAAGCTCGTAGTTTCTTTCCCAAGATGCACTGAAGCTGTAATTGCTGCCAAAGGTGCATCCACCAAATATTAGGCTAAGGGTGTGTACAGATATGTAACCCCTAAATAAATTATTTTTGTCAGTAAAATAAAATTGGATATTTTCTAACCCCTGTTTTTACTTCCTAATTACTGGTGATTGTGTGTAGATGTTTGAGGCAAAAAAATTAACTCAATCTATTATAGAATGAGTCCGTAACGTAATAAAAACGTGGAGAAGGTGAAAGGGGTGTGCAGACTTTTTGGATTGACTGTATATAACCCAGCATTGGGCCTAGAAATGATTTGGCAGTGACTGCTTTGGCTCGTCTAAAGTCATTAAGAATGCATTACAATCTTTGTTGCCAAAGATTTAACTGCTGTATTGTAAGACCACAAGACAAAAACTTACTGTGTTTCAAGGAAATGTTGAAAGTAAAGGGGTCATTGAATTTAGAATGAAAGTTCATGTCTTTGGCAACAGTCCATCCCACTCTCTAGCAATCTATGGCCTCAGACAGGCAGCGTGAGAGGGCGAAGCCGAGTATGGATTAGATGCTTGAGGATTTGTGGAGTAAGATTTCTATGTCCATGATGGCCTAAAATCACTGCCTACTGCTACAGCTGCCATCGACCTCCCCAAAAGAACTCAACAGAGGGTGGCTTGTTTACACCTGAGGCTTTATAAGTCATGAGTGCTTTCACTGTAGAAGATCATGCAAGTGGTCTAAGAAATCTAAACCTGGGCAGCAATGCACTGCCAGTTTAACGCACACCCCGAGTCACCTGGGATCTTAAGAGTGACACATTTACATTTCAGGTGTCGAAAAGATAACATTCACCTGCCGTGGAGGTGAATGTCCACCATAAATAGAATAGAATAGAATAGAATGCCTTTATTTGTCATTTATACATATACAGACGTACAGTACAATGAAATTCTTTCTTCGCATATCCCAGCTTGTTTGGAAGCTGGGGTCAGAGCGCAGCGTCAGCCATTGTACGGCACCCCTGGAGCAAAGAGGGTTAAGGGCCTTGCTCAAGGGCCCAACAGTGGCTGCATGGCAGAGCTGGGATTCGAACTCTCGACCTTTCAGTTGATAGCCCAAAGCTCTACCCACTAGGCTACCACTGTCCCGTAAATGGCTTACATGATCCTCTTAAATTTGTCGCTTTAGGCATTATTACTCAGAGACCTTACAGCAGACCGTCAAGACTGGGATACGCCATTACCCCACGAAAAGCAGGAAATGTGGGGAAAGTGGAGAGGTTCCTTACTGGACCTCTAAGACCTTTACGTCGTCAGGTCTTACCCCCAATTTTCTCCTTCTGCCACTCTATACAGAGACCTTTGCATCTTCTCAGATGCTTCTGTCTTAGCGATAGGTGCAGTAGCGTATCTGAGGATCTTAGACTCGAATGGAATTTTACCAGACAAGTTTAATTCTTGGTAAAGCCAAACTTGCCCCACAACAAAGTTTGACTATTCTGCTTCCTAAACTCTGTGCTGTGGATGTAGCCGAGCTTTTTAGGTCAGAGATGGATATTGCATTTGATAAAATGAACTTTTTTATAGACAGCAAGATAGTCCTCGACTACAACAACAATGAAAAAACGCTGGTTCTATGTGTTTGTGAACAACAGAGTCCAGTGAATGAGAGACAGATCTGGCAGATCAAGCAACAAGGTCTGTCTCTGTCGCCTGCCCTAAGAGCACCTCTTGACTCAGCCAGAGCAGACATCTTGCAGTGCAGGCATGTTTGACCTGATAAGCCTTGATAAAGGCATAGAAAAGTGCGTCCTGAGTTAACTGCACTTAGCACCATAGCAGCAAAGAACACCACCTTGGTACTGGACTCTTTGAACGCTTTTCCAGTTTGAAATCACTACTTCAAAGTGGTACATGATTGCTCAACTGATACATGTTACTCGCTCTTTCAGAAAAGACCCACCTAAACAGTCGAGAAGAATTATGCAAGAGAATTTCATAATTAGCCAAAATAATGGAAAAAGATGTCGCCATACAGCTGCAAGACTTTCTCTCCAGTAATGAGCTTTATGAGCCATTTCAGTCTGGCTTTCAGACTCTACACAGTACTGAGTCTGCTCTCTTAAGAGCTGCAAATGATCTACTGCTCTCAGCGGATTCCAGACTGTTCAGCATCCTGGTCCTCTTGGACCTCACTGCAGCACTGGATACCATAAACCATCACATTCTTATTTCCAGATTGCAGTCTATTGGTATTACTGACTTGGCTCTTAGTTGGCTACAATCATACATTACTAACAGACTACAGTTTATATCACTAGGCCAGGGGTCCCCAATTATTTTTTCCCAAGGGCCACATTCAACTATCATCGCAAAGGCAAGGGCCAGTAAGTTATTTTTGTTATTATTATTATTATTATTATTATGTAATTAGGTAGACCTAACTGCAGTTAACTGATCTTATTCACCATTCAGTGGGAGAAGTGACAGCGGCAGGTTGAAACAAGAGACCTGAAGTTGGCCCGCTGCCAATGTCACTGGAAAAAAAAAAAAACTTATCTAACTGCTCGCAAACCCTCTGTGTGGATACAGCGCACGTAAGTCGTAAAACATGGCCAATGCTAAAAAACAAAAAGTTGATCATGAAAATAGACAATTCAGTTCTGTGTGGACCGACGAATTTTGTTTTATTTTACCGAGTAATACAAATTCTAAGCCAACTTGCTTAATATGCTCTCAAACTGTAGCAGTCTGCAAGGTGGCTAATATAAAACGGCACTTCGAAGCACGTCACAGCAGCTTTAATGACACCTTCACGGCAAAATCAGAGAGTCGAAAAGAAAAGATTGCAAATTTGATTGCTGCCTACAAGGCTTCTTACCTTTTGCTAAGTTCCACGACACACGCAGAGACGCTGCTGTTACATTCTCCTGTAGTTTTACGACTTACATGCGCTGTATCCACACAGAGCTTGCGAGCAGTTCGTTTTTTTTTACCAGTGACGTATTGACATATTGGCAGCGGGCCATCGGTTGAACTCTTGCGGGCCGTATTCGGCCCGCGGGCCGCCTATTGGGGAACCCTGCACTAGGCTCTCACAGATCATCCATGGCACCTGTTGCTCAAGGGGTTCCCTAGGGCTCCATTCTCGGACCCCTTCTTTTCATGCTGTGCATTTCTCCAATAGGCCAGATCATCCAGAAACATGGCCTTAACTTCCACTGCTATGCAGATGATATTCAGATTTACATCAGTACTGCTTCCCCCACAGCTTCTGTCTATACATTAAGTACCTGCATTTCTGATCTTAAACTCTGGTGTCACCACAACTACCTCAAACTCAATGCTGATAAAACTGAAGTCTTATTAGTAGGTCCAAAATCACTACTTTCTGGTATCCCTAACATCACTGTCGATGTTGATGGTGTTTCTATCAGGTCGGCTCATGTCATTAAAAACCTTGGCTGTCTCTTCGACCAATCACTCACCTTTGAAGCTCATATAAAGATTCTTACCAAAACTGCATTTTACCATCTGCGCAATATTGCTCGCCTTCGCCCCATCCTCAGCGAAGACGATGCCAAAATGCTCATTCACACCTTCATTTTGTCCCATCTTGATTACTGCAACTCTCTCTTTTACGGTCTCCCTGCTAAACTAATAAACCACCTTCAGTACATCCAGAACTCGACTCCTCACGTCTACTAAATGCTCTGCACACATCACACCTATCCTTCAGCAGTTACACTGGCTACCCTTCATCTGTAAGATTAACTACAAAATCCTGATTCTCACCTTCAAGGCTCTCCATGGTCTCGCTCCCACATATCTCACTAAACTCATCCAGGTTTACTGTCCCTCTCGCACCCTTAGATCTTCTAACTCTGCTCTTCTGACTGCCCCACATACTAAACTCGCTACCTTGGGTGGCAGATCTTTCAGTGCTACTGCCCCGAAACTCTCTGCCTTTTCGTAACTGTCCTACTTTGTCTTCTTTCAAAATCCAACTCAAAACTTTCCTCTTTGCCTCTCATTATTCCGCCTAGTTTTTTTTTTGTGGTTTTTTTATGTAAAGCATCCTTGGGTTTGTAAAAGGCGCTATATAAATGCAACCTATTATTATTATTATTAAACTTTGTGAGAACATTCCAAAAGATAGCCCCATGCTCATCCTACATCCAGTTATAGGTGAGAATGGACTCTCATTTTTGCCCCTATTAATAACACTATATTTCCTTTACCCGAAAGCCACCAAAACTCACATGTACACCCTTAGTGCAGGTCATCAAGCTCTAATCTACAAACACTTTTTCTTCCCTTCCTCTTCCTATTCCTTCTTATTCATTTACCCTAACACCTAAAATATCTTTGCAACTACACATAAACGCCTACCTGAGCACCTACGTGCTTGCAGGCACAGACACACACAAAAACATATACTTGCATACATCCTAGCAAACACCTAAAACACCTACAAATAGAGCTGGGCGATAAAACGATGTCGATATGTATCGCGATAAACTTTTCCTCGATTACGATGATAAGCTTTGGGCATATTATCGATTCTATTTTTCCTCCGCACTTGTGCAGAAAAACGCAGAAAGCTGCCTAATCACGCAGCACGTGGGTTAGGCGTAAAGCCGGCACAATAGCCAGTCAGGCTGCACACTGAATTGAACAAGACGAGGAATAGAGCTTAAACAGTAGCAAGCTATGGGAAAATGAACAGTGGAGAGAAACCCGAAAGCAAAAGAGGATTTCATCGTCTGATTTTGATGACGCTGTTCCCTAGAAAGGCCAGTGGTTCAAATTTCTGAATGCTAAAAAGCGCAGTTAACCCCAAAATGCAAAATGTGTCGCCGTTCAGTACTAAGTCGGGAAACGCTACCAATTTATGTTATAATTTGAAAAAATACCACCCAGTCGAAGACGGCGTTTAAGTGTTGTTACCCAGCCATTTAGCAGTGCCGTTAGTCGGCCATCAAGCAGTGGACTTTCTTTTAAGCAGCAGTCAGTTGTGGCGTGTTTGTCTGCCATTACCACATATGGAAAAAATCGGAAAGGCACCATGAATTACGGCAGCGATCACTTATTTCATGGCTAAAGACATGATGTGTATTAGTACGGTGGAGAAAGAGCCTCCAGAAACCTCCTAAAAGTACATGACTTAAGGTATTAACAAGTCCGTTTTTTTTTACTTTTTGCGTTGCTTTGTGTAATTTGCATACTATCTTGCATGTATATTATGTTCATATAATAAATATTAAAATATTTTACAACAGCACTATTTGATTTCTATTCTTTAAAAACTGTGACAGTGTTGCCAAATTCTTCATCGTGATAATTATCGATATTGATCAATATAGAAAAAATTATCGTGATAACATTTTTGGCCATATCGCCCAGCTCTACTTACAAACCATCTAGCAACAGATTAGTAACCCCAGTACACCTTTGCAACCACCTAACTACACTTTAGCACCCACATAACTACACCTCAAGCAATCAACCTGAAATTATAGCAACTGCTAGGGAGCACCTTAGCAACTATCTTTTATAATCCTACTACCCACCTAGCAACATCTTAGGAATCACCTAGGAACACCTTAGCACCTTGGCTACTGCCTAGCAACACTTTAACAATCAGCCAGCAACAGCTTAGCAACCACTGTACACCTTTTCAACTGCATAGCAAAACCTTAGCAACCACCCAGCAACACTTAGAATGGTAATGCTAAGTTGCAACACTTGACATATTTTGGTAACTGCCAAGCAACTCTTTAACAACAACAACCTGTTACCATAGCAACCGTGTAGCTATACATTACTTTTATAGCAACACATTAGCATATGCTGAGAATACTTGAGTATCACCTATTCAAGCAAAAGTATTCACACCCCCTACCAAATACATTCTTGCATTCAAAATATCACATATCTTCCCAAAAGTAACCCCCCCCCCCCGCACACACAGACATAATTTACCTTTGCATAACTCCAATCACACATTTTCTTTAGCGAATGCACCTCTCTAGTTTATTATCATTATTATTATTCCACCTATTTTCTGTCAGGAATTTTTCTTCTGCTATTTTTTTTTTTTACCCATTTTTCTCCCACTTTAGCGCATCCAATTTCTACCCGTCAGTCATCCTCTCACTAATGCTCGTCCCTGCTCCTGATTGGGGCTGACGAAGCTGCTCCACGCCTCCACCGACACGTGCACAGCAATCAACCCTCTTATCACCTACACTTGATGAGTGTAGCGTGGCGAAGCACTGCGTAAAAATTGCCTGCATCCAAGCTATTGCTTAATGTTCTTTTATTTTTACAAAATAAAAGTAAACAAACTTAGTGCAGCATTGTAGTAGTAAAACTAGAACACTCAAAATGAAGTGAAGGTTATTTTTGAGGAAAATCAGCATCTCTGCCGTGTTAGCGGACAGCCGGTTCCTCTTCTCATCATATAACAATAAACTCGCTGTATTCGGCTGAGTGTTTATTTTTTAGGTGCCATATCAAATTGGTAGTAATTGTAGATTGTTTGGTTAAATGATATCTGGTTTGTTTCTTATGAGCCACTGTACCTGTATGCGTGTTGTAACTGTAACAAACTTCTCTGTGGTTGTATTGTGACAATGGTTTGATGGACGTTTCTACGCAAAGTGAGTGTTATTTGACCCTTTGGGGCTTCCATAGTGCATGGAATAGTGTGCTTGGCTCACGCAAGCATCTAGCTGTCCGCTATTCGGTACCGTAACAGAAGAAGTTAATAAAGTGTTATGATCCCGAGAATTTGTGAATATACCGTGTATTTATTTCTTTATTTCTTTATTAAGCAAGGGCAACGATAGCTCAGTGGTTAAGGTACTGAACTAGTAAACAGAAGGTTGCCGGTTCAAGCCCCGCACCCACCAAGTTGCCACTGTTGGGTCCCTGAGCAAGGCCCTTAACCCTCAATTGCTCATCGTGTTCAGCTCATTGTGTAAGTTGCTTTGGATAAAAGCATCCGCTAAATGCTGAAAATGTAAGTGCATCACTACGACGCTCGGTTACATAACTAATCCAATCAGAGTGCTTGATACTGAGATGTCATTCAGTCTTGTATGTCATGCTGTATGTTATGGTCCTGAAGTTTTCATACTCGGATTAAAAGTTATTGTTTTGTAAACTGGTGTGATCCTTGACTCACACACCATATAAATAGTAAAATTCTACAGTAATGAACGCAGCTCTGCTACTACCGCCTCGTGAAACGCTCGCATTGCAGACATTACACTTCACTGTTGGACTTGTTTCACTTTCCAATTTAAAGTATTTCCACACAGCGGACATGCTGACGTAAAACAAAGGATCGGCTTAGGATCGGCCTTAGTAAAGCCGATACCAATCAGTTAAAAAATGCCTTGATCGGCCCCGATTCCGATCATTGAGATCGGATCGGGACATCCCTACTTAGCAATAATATAAGGCAACAATTTAACTACCATTTTAACTACCACCTAGCAACTGCTCGCAACCCCTTAGCAACACACCTGTTAGCACTGCAACTGACCAGCAACAACTGGGCAACCACCTAGCAACAGCTTAGCAATGTCAGTACACCTTTTAAGCAGCAATCTTTTAAAAAACATAACAATCAACAAGTACAGTTTGTTAACTACCTAGCAGCATATTAGCGTCTGCAGAACAATACCTTAGCAACCCTCTTGCAGACAATCACCTATCTGAGCAAATTATTTACCCCACCCTTTGGATACAGCTTTAATCACACTCCTATTTTCTTCAAATAGGCCTCTTTAGTTAAGACATGTTGTGGAATTTAAATGGAAGTCTATGGGATAAGTAATTTTTGGCTGCTAAAACTAGCATTGCACACCCAGGTGGTAAATGCATGTTTCTTTGTCTAGATTCCTTAAATGTATTTTCAACTAAAAACAAGTGACGGCAAGGATAGTAATTACTAGCCCAAAACGTAAAAGCAATAAAATTCATAATGTGTAAATCTTTAAATGTAAACAAGACTGCCATTCAGCCTCCTGTGAAGAATGATTACCTTTGAGAAAAATTTGGCATGTGTAAAAACGCAAAGTTAACAAAATTCTTTAAAGTGATACCCATCAAAATTTTACTGTATTCTTTCCTTTCTCCTTTCATCTTTGTAACCTGTTGACTATTTTGCTACATCTGTATGAACTCTGCATATATGTTTTATGCAAAAGAGGGTCAAATGCATTATGGCTAGACAGAAATGCGACATAAAACAGAAGTAAGTGTGTCACAGGTGTAGTGAAGCGTGTTAATATGTGTATTAAAATCAACGCTCGTTTTGAAAGAAGGACAATAAGTAGGTAGTTCTCGCCACTTATGAGTCTGAACACCAGAGAATAAATCCCATTGAGAGATTTAAGTACAGTGAATGTCGCATGCATGTAAATGATGGCTTTTTAGTCAATCAACTGAGACATTAAAATAATTCCTTTACATTGCAAATTAAGCTGTACTTTTGCATATATACTACCATTAATTTTAAATAAGGCCTTGAATGTGTACAATAAAAAGAATTTATTATGGACCAAAGTGCCAGGATATTTATAATAGGGAATGATCAGTGTGCCTGACACTTAAAGCACAAATAGGAATATTAGTCCTGTCATGAACAATATCAATTTGGTTTTATTAGCATTTAAGAGATGTCTAAGATTTATAAATGTCTGTCAAATTCTATAATTATATCTTGAAATGTGCATCATAAGATCATAAAAACATCACAGCAAAATTAATACACTGACAGTAGTTAAGGCCAGCCTATGTCGAGTAATATGTTAAGATCATTAATGTTTGTTAATTCTACATCTATCTATCTATCTATCCATCCATCCATCCATCCATCTGTCTCTATCTATCCATCCTCCCGTCCGTCCGTCCGTCCATCCATCCATCCGTCTCTATCTGTCTGTCTCTGTCTGTCTGTCTATCTGTCCGTCCGTCCGTCCATCCGTCTCTATCTATCTATCCATCTATCTATCTATCCATCTATCAATCCATCCATCCATCCATCCATCCATATATCCATCCATCTATCCGTCTGCCCATCCGTCAATCTACTCTATCTATCTATCTATCTATCTATCTATCTATCTATCTATCTATCTATCTATCTATCTATCTATCTATCTATCTATCTATCTATCTATCTATCTATCTGCCTGCCTGTCTGTCTGTCTGTCTGTCTGTCTATCTGTCTATCTGTCTATCTATCTCCATCTACAATATGTGTATATCCTTCTTGGTTTATTTTGATTGACATGTCTTAATAGCATTTTTAACAGCGAAAAATGTAAGCTGGAAACATTTCTTTACAAAGCCTATTGTAAATAAGTATATTATTTACAACCATTCTTTCAGAAGCGCATTTGTGAGGTCAGACACTGATGTTGAATGAGAAGGCCTGGCTCGCAGTCTCCGCTCTAATTCATCCCAAAGGTGTTCTATTGGGTTGAGGTCAGGACTCAGGCCAGTCAAGTTCTTCCACACCAAACTCACTCATCCATGTCTTTATGGACCTTGCTTTGTGCACTGGTGCGCAGTCATGTTGGAACAGGAAGGGGCCATCCCCAAACTGTTCCCACAAAGTTGGGAGGATGAAATTGGGAGGATGAAAATGGGATGAAACCCATTCCATGAAGCTCTCTACACACTGTTCTTGAGCTAATCTGAAGGCCACATGAAGTTTGGAGGTCTGTAGCGATTGACTCTGCAGAAAGTTGGCGACCTCTGCGCACTATGCACCTCAGCATCCGCTGACCCAGCTCTGTCATTTTACGTGGCTACCACTTGGTGGCTGAGTTGCTGTCGTTCCCAGTCGCTTCCACTTTGTTATAATACCACTGACAGTTGACTGAGGAAAATTCAGTAGCGAAGAAATTTCACAACTGTAGTTGTTGCACAGGTGGCATCCTATCACGGTACCACCCTGGAATTTACTGAGCTCCTGGGAGCGACCCATTCTTTCACAAATGTTTGTAGAAGCAGTCTGCATGCCTAGGTGCTTGGTTTTATACAGCTGTGGCCATGGAAGTGATTGGAACACCTGAATTCAAAGTTTTGGATGGGTGAGTGAATGCTTTTGGCAATATAGTGTAGGTAAAAAATTTTTTGACAAGTTTGGTGCAGAGAAACTCCACTGGCCTGAACTTAACCCCACTGAACGCCTTTGTGATTAACTGTAATCTGTATTACGATCCAGGCCCTCTAGTCCAACATTAATGCCTGATTTCACAAATTCTCAGTCTTGTAAAAAAGCCTTGCAAGAAGAGTGGAGGCCAGTAGAGGAGTAACGCGATGAGCAACCCCATATACACAAGGTCACAGAATGTGAGTTCCATCAAGCTCAGATGTGTATGTTGTGTATCAGTGGTTAGGGCTCTCAAATAAACTGTTAAACGCCCTGTACCTGCAAAAATGAAAAAATCTCAAGCCCGTGTGCAGACAGGAGACAATCACAAATACACCGATCATCCATAACATTAAAACCACCTCCTTGTTTCTACACTCACTGTCCATTTTATCAGCTCCCTTTCATGCTGTTCCTCAATGGTCAGGACCCACACAAGACCACCACAGAGTAGGTATTATTTGGGTGGTGGGTCATTCTCAGCACTGCAGTGACACTGACATGGTGGTGGAGTCCTGTGACCACTGATGAAGATCTCAAAGATGACCAACTCAAACAGCAGCAATAGATGAGCGATCGTCTCTGACTTTACATCTACAAGGTGGACCAACTAGGTAGGAGTAGACACTGAGTTGACACAGTATTTAAAATCTCAGCAGAGCTGCTGTGTCTGATCCACTTATACCAGCACAACACACACTAACACACCACCACCATGTCAGTGTCACTGCAGTGCTGAATGATCCACCACCTAAATAATACCTGCTCTGTGGTGGTCCAGTGGGGATCCTGACCATTGAGGAACAGCATGAAAGGGGCTAATAAAGCATGTAGAGCAGGGGTGTCAAACTCATTTTCACCAAGGGCCACATGAGCATTATTGTGGCCCTCAAAGGGCCGATTGTAATGTATCCTGCTGTGATTGCAGTCTGCTGTTTTTCTTGGAGGCTGAATTCTGCATTTATATTGTCCTACTTTACCACAGACACGGCCTCATAACACAAGAGACACACCAGTTTTTCTTCCTGGAGCACAAACTTGTTTTCATTTTCATAAAATTTCCTCCTTATGCTTAATTTACTTAATTATCTTCTTGTACATTTTAGGATCATGTGTAAATATGTGTAACATCCTCTACTGGCAGGATGTGTCACTTTGCAGGTCACAAACTCAGCATGCAGTTTATCCCCCTTTCTCAGCTAGACAGACAGACAGACAGACAGACAGCTCCCTTCAGAATACAGTCGGTTTATTTGCTTCCCAGCTGTGTGATACACTGTGTGCATCAAAATGAAGTAAAAATACAAACAATAAAAACAATAAAGAACTTAATACAGTACAAGCACACAGCTGTAGTCAAGTGTTACATCTGGTACAATATGAGATTTAACCAAACGTAAAATAGCGCTAACGAGTTTGTAACTAAAGCGCTGTGATATACTCACAACATTTACATTTACAACTGAGAATATAAACGCCACTACTTACAGACGATGCTTTGGTATTATACTGCAAGATAATTATCTGTATTTATTTATTATTGTTTACATTACTGACTACGCTACCCCGCGTTCTTTTGCAGTAAAAGTCACATGGCTTCTCAGCGAGGTCAAAGTTAGTTGCCATGACTACGATGTCGCCAGTTGTACTTAACGGCGCAGGAATCTCATAAAATTATAAGTGCGTCTCTGTAACGACTCGAACCGTCACAACTATCGTACAGTCGTTTAAGCTCTCGCCCGCGGGCCGTGAGTTTGACACCCCTGATGTAGAGAAACAGATGGACACAGTCAGTAATTGTAGAACTACAAAGTGCTTCTATATGGTAAGTATAGCGACGACAAGAAATAAAAGATGCTTGAATGGTCCAGACAATGTCTTGATTTTAATCTTTATCAAAATGTATATATGATTTTAAAATTGCAAAAATTTAGAGGTGTCCTTATTACCTTGAGAAATTGAAAACAATGGGTAAAAATAAAATTACAGTGCTGTAAAGAGTCAATATAAAGTTAATATAATCATCTGAAAGCTGTTGCCAAAAGTGGCTTTGCATAAAAGTGTTGCTAAATTGTTACTATTTAATTTTGGTGTCATATCTTTGCTCATACACTATATAAAGAAAATTATTGGAATGCCCCTTCTAATTTTGTGTTTTAGCCATAACAGCTGCTAAAAGGTGTAATAGTAATAAGGAATTTTTGCTTCTATCTTTGCAGCAACAGTTTAAGAAAGGCCCCTTCTTGTTCCAGCATTATTGTGCCCCTGTGCCCTTGGTCAATAAAGACATAAAAAAAGCTTGATTCAAAGAAACTCCAAATAAGGCAAGTTTTTTTGCAAATATGAGATGAGTGTGCTTTTTCGTCAGCAGTGGGTTGTGGCTTGCAACTTTCTCTTTTTTTTGGAGTCCCAGTGCTCAGCAATGGATTTGTAAACCTTTTCAGACTGGTAGATTTCACTGACTTTGTGTTGCATCTGTACTTGAATCTTTTTAGAGTGTGGCATCATGTAACTTTCTAGCTTACTTCACATTGCTAGACAGGTTCTATTTAACTGATGTTTAGATTTGACAGGTCTGGCAGTAAGCATATCTGGGTGTGGCTAGTAAAATTAAACTAAATATAGAAACTCTAAATGCACAAATTTACACACTCTCTTTTGTGTGTGAGTCAGCCAGCCATTTCACTTCCAGCACTCATATTCAACAGCGTAGCTATGTCGCTTCAAGACTTGCCCAGGCTTACAGTTGGTAAACGACAGTAGTCACATTATTTAAGCATCCTGCCAGGTTCATCAGTAACCAAGAAGGAGAAGGGCTTTAAACTCTATGTCCCAAGCTACATCCACAATTACAAATGTAAGAACCAGATGTGTAATGTTACACCTTGTCTAACACTTTTGTTTACAAGCCAATGTCAGCACAGTAATACTGTTATACTCAAAATTTACATATGACTTTATTATGTGCTAAAAATATAATAATAATAACAATTTCATTAATAAGGCATTAAACTTCATTTAGGACAGGTTAACATGTTAGTAAGCTAAACACAATTTAGTGCATCTACTTCAAATCTAATTCTGCTGGACATCATAGCTTGTAAAGAAATGAATGTTTCCAAATGAACCAGCAAAACAGTAAATGCCAAACTGCTGCTTCAGAGTAAGCATTTTGATTTGTTTCTTCAGCTGGGGGATCTCCTCTCAGAGTCCGAAAACGCATACTTAAACAGTATGTACTAGATTCGAGGCCATATGCACTGTTCAGCCGGAAAAACAGTACGCTCTTTCAGTACGTAAGTGTGCAGTGCACGCAACCTGGTACGTACTACGCCCGCCATCTTACCAACATCACATGATGCATGACGTCACATCAACACTGTTATAACTATTTTAAAATCGGACAAAATTAATTTTGTTGTTCTCTACAAAGCTACTCATATGTTATATTGAGTTGTACTTAATCATAAAATTTTTATGTTTGTTTTACTCCACTTTCCACCATCTTTCTTGTTCGCTACGAATGCCTTTGCAGCTCCAGTTGAATTATGGGATAGATTATCGGACCATAAGTGTGCATTGTTTACATACTCAAAAATGGCTGCCGATGCAGTGGGTCATCCGGGTACTTTTCGCGTACTGTTTGATGTATACAGTAGACCCTTGACTTACGAATTTAATTGGTTCAGAAGGGCTGTTCTTAAGTCAAAATGTTTGTTAGTTAAAAAGTGACCCAACTGAGTTTTTATTTTCTATATCTTTGCAATAAATTAATTCATTCAAGCTTCCATGAATTTTTCAATTAACTTGTTTTTGATCATCACAAATCCTTATTTCAGGTTTAAAATTTTTTGCTTTTTTAATAAAAATCATTTTTGTATCACTACCCTTCTAATGCACAACATGGGTCAAAAATGACCCTTATGTATTTACTATGGAGTTTGACAGAAACTACTGACATTTGTAAGTGTTTGTAGTCAAAAACATATTTACTGATCTTTTGAAAGACAACCAAAGATTAGGCTCTTGAATCTTGAATATGTCCAATACTATTTGCTTGCTAGCTGTTTACATATTCTAGTATAGATAGCTTTTATTAGCTAAGACAGCAAATACATGAATAACTGACAAATGTGCATATGAAAATATTCTGGAATGGATGAATATGGGTCATTTTTGACCCATGTTGTGCATTAGAAGGGGTTTGCTTAGCTTGTGCATCAAAGGGTTAATCTGTGCCAGACCTCCCAAACCTCCCCCTTACCTAACCTTTCTAATGTCTTAAATTGTCTTTTTTGTTATAAATACATGTTTATTTTCCCTTAAATCTTAAAGTATAGAATAGATATTCCTGTAATAAACAATAAAAACAACAATAGTAGTACTGTACTGTACATAAACACACATCACATTTCAGTGCAGTATGTGTGCTGTATCATACACCATAATAATTTTTTTTATAAAATGTATCTACCAGAAACAATAACTCTCATATTTCTCTATTATTTCCTTCTTTATTTCAACAATGTTGTATTTTGTAGGTGCAACTGCACGAAAGAAAAAATACTTTACTCCGAGTTCCTTCTTCTCTCTCACTCACTTTCCCCTCTGTCTGATACACCATGACACCTACTGGGAGGAGTAATTATACAACACAACAACGTTTTCTCTGCAGCTTCTTTGGGGACATTTTAAAGAAAACACCGAAAAAAACACTGTCCGCTGTCCGAATGTTCGCTCACTGTATATACAGTATATATAGAGAGAGAGACGGTCGGGGTCAACTTGTTCATGACGTCACGTGTTTCGCGAATTTCGATTCGTAATCCGAAATTTATTCGTACGTCAAGTTCAAAAAGATCGCTCGTAACCTGAAATGTTCGTATGGTAAACGGTTCGTAACTCAAGGGTCTACTGTACTATGAATTCGGACATACTAACCGCTCGCGCATACTGCTTTCGCATACTGTTCCGTATGAAAGTATGCGATTTCGGACGCAGTCATTTTCTTTGTTGAAACTTCAACATGGAGGACAGGAGAAATAATTGAGCTGGTTGAGATTTTACCGGACATACATCAGCACCTGTGCGCATATAGGCTATCGCCAATTGAATCTGGTTAACTGGTTCCTTTGGTAGATAAGAGGGCAATTACTTTTCACATTTGGTCACTTAGGGCTGAAAAGCATTTTTCCTTTAATAAATAAAATCATCATTAACAACATTTTGTCTCAAATTTTCTGTGTTTAATATGAAAAGTAGTTTAATGATCTAACGTATGTGAGACAAATATGCAAAAATAGATGAAAATGGGAAGGGGGAACACTTTTCACTGAATTGTATATGCTTTTAGCACAGTGTGTGGTTGAAACAACTAAGCTCAATAATTGGGAGAGGTCTCCATATACTTTTGTTAAGTTAATGTATGTGCAGCACTGCCCTGAAGAACCACGTTCATGCAGCAGGTCATGACTAGTACCAATCCAGATGTCTAACGTTTTCCTAATAAATAATGTTCCTTCACTACAATTAATAAAGGTGGTATGATGGATGCAGCACTGCACGATGGTCCTAGTGACTTGGGTTCAATCTCTGTCTCTAGTCACCTAAATGAGTTTTTCTGGGTGCATATAAGTGGACTAGTGCTAGTAATGTATTGGTTGTGTGCTTTATAGCAAAGGATTATTGCCCAGTGACACTAGACCCACCACGAGCCTAACCAGTACGAAGTGGTAAGTGACAACAAATGCATAAAATATGAAAATGGTGCATGCAACAGATGCATGATGTACAAGCAGCTGTTGCTTGTGAGCTTATATCATGGTATATCATAATCAGTGTGTGTGTGTGTGTGTGTGTGTGTTGTGGACAGAACGAGAAGCGATAATAGTGAGTGACATTGCATTTTCCTGCTTCTTTGCGACGCATCAAATCACAGCAGTTTGTGTTTGCATTCATACAGGCATCGACATTGCAATGTGTGCATGTTATTCACTTTCCTGAACCTATTCAAACTTTACAAACGACCATTATACGATCAAACAAGGGGAAAAATAAACTTAAAAAATAAACCCGATTTTACTGGTATTTCATGAAAACAAAAAGACCTCCAATTTTGCACTGTCCGTGTATTATTTGCACTAATAATGCCCACGAAGTTAACTAAAACGATGCATATACAAGAACGACATAAAGCGCATGCCTATGTAACAGTCAACCAGTGGACTGCGCACGTATTTAAACGCTCACTCTTTATTTTCCTCAAAATAAAACACACTTAACTGCACAAACAGCATCGATTTGAAAGCAGAAATGCATGGTTTTATTAAAGCATGTTCGTGCTCACCATGGACGGGTTCCATCCATAAACGATGAGAAGGAAAAGAGGAGTCGGGACTCCGAGGAGCGCGCGCATCCTGCTCTCTGTTTCTGCCTCTTCTCCGCACTCGCTCAGTATTAGGCGCGCGGGGACGGAGCGCACTACGGGAGCACCAGCGGCAGGGCGGGTACATCCACATGCATTAATTACTCTCTGTCTACGTCCACATGCACTGATTAGCCACTCTGTATGTTCACGTGTATTGCAGCTGTCCAGTATTAGCCTGTAATCGGATCGCGTTTAGAAACTACCTGTCGCATAGGTCCATGTACGATATGGTTAGGTGTGCATGAATAATAATCAATGGGCAAATCAATGGGCAGGTCTACTTCCATTCATTATATGATCTAGCCAATGGATAGAGCTGCATCTATTGGCTATTAAACTGTTCATCGTGTCTTTAATAGACATACAAGCATTATTCTAAACACTCCATAAGCAGAGCCACATGTACAGTATGTATACCCTGTAGGTAATTGCACATGCACAAATGATGCCATTCATGTCACATGCATTAGAATGACAAAGTTTAGATCCCTACATGAGGAATTGGTCTATGTTCATTAATTACATTAAGGAGAAATGTGCAACCTACCTCATTAGTCATTTTAATCACCTGTTACAGGTCAAATTGACCCACACAGTTTAAATACACTCAAAACCATGCAAAGAGTCAAGTCAAAACAGTAGAACTTTATCAAGAATTATTAGAAGATTCAGAAACATGAAATATGAGGACATACACCGACGAGGCATAACATTATGACCACTGACAGGTGAAGTGAATAACACTGATTATCTCTTCATCACGGCACCTGTTAGTGGGTGGGATATATTAGGCAGCAAGTGAACATATCCTCAAAGCTGATGTGTTAGAAGCAGGAAAAATGGGCAAGGATTTGAGTGAGTTTGACAAGGGCCAAATTGTGATGGCTAGACGACTGGGTCAGAGCATCTCCAAAACTGCAGCTCTTGTGGGTGTTCCCGGTCTGCAGTGGTCAGTATCTATCAAAAGTGGTCCATGGAAGGAACAGTGGTAAACCGGCAACAGGGTCATTGATGCACGTGGGGAGCAAAGGCTGGCCCAGCTACTGTAGCTCAAATTGCTGAAGAAGTTAATGCTGGTTCTGATAGAAAGGTGTCAGAATACACAGTGCATCGCAATTTGTTGTGTATAGGGCTGCATACCCGCAGATTACAAGATATTGTGCTCATTACAAGAACAGTCTTGTTTTTCTTTGCACAGTATGAAACTACAGTTGCATTTTCAGAAAAAGCTATTTTTGATGAATGCACTGCTCTTTCCTGCATATTTACAAGCTGACCGGGAAGTTCTGGCTTTCTGTATTTTTTTCATTTTTCCTAACACGGTCAGCTGTTTGTAGTTCAACACCAAGATAGTAGGATGTGAAGGAGTTGCCACATGTTATGTTATGCTAACGACCGCCACTAGTACTGTTGACCAGCAGGGTACCAGTAAAAACTATGCTACTGGTAAGCCAATAAGGAGTTGAGGGAGTTGTTAAGGGGAATGTTCTGCAGGTAGGTTTTGGAGACAAAATTTGGGAGGTGAGATGGGCATGTGCAGAAAAGGGATGAGAGTTCTATTGAGAGAAGGCCAAAGAGGAGGTTTATGGATGTGGTGAGGAACGACATGCAATTGGTAGGTGTGACAGAGGAGGAAGTTCAGGACAGAGCAAGATGGAGATTAATGATCTGCTATGGTCCCATGAAAATGTTGCCCCATGAATAGGCCTACCTGGTGAATGGGTCCAGATGTAATAATTACTAATGGGTAAATGTGCATGTGCAGTTCTTTTATGTGCAAGACTTGCATTCATCACTACATCAATGGATCCAGGAGATATATTAATAGATTTATTAATTACACCATGAGATCCACTTGCAATAAGTGCCCATGAATATTAATTTAGGCACTGATGAGCCAAAACATTAGGGCCACCCGTCTAATATCCTTTCAGAACAGCTCCTAATCACATGGTGTCTTAAGAGACATGGACTCTACAAGACATCTTGTACTAATCTTGTATCTTGTATCTAATACCAAAACAATACCAGCAAGTCCTTCGAGTCCTTTACCTTAAATCAACCTGCAATGCATCCTGGTGCATCTCATTCATGTGTAAGCTATGCACACATGCCCGGCTGTCCACTTGATCTTGCAGAAAACAGAATTCATCAGACCAGACAACCTTCTTTCATTGCTCTGATGCTCTTGACTGTAGATGGTAGATTAAGAATAGGCTCTTTGACATTACTACACAGTACATAGACAGAAGGATTTGATGCACTGTGTTGTGGCACATTCACTTCATCACCAGGATTAAAATAATCAGCAATTTGAGCCACATTAGCTATTCTGTTGGTCTCTAGTTATTGTCTGTGAGGAGTTTGGTTTTCTCTGGATAGTTTTTTTTTTTTTTACATTATAAAACAGGCCAGCAAGTAGACTGACTTTTTTTTAAATTGTCCCTGAGTGTAAGTAAGTGAAGGTGAGGGTGGGTTGCCATGATTCTGACCTACGTGTTACTCCACTACCAGCACCTCAAGGCAGTACCTCCAGACTTGCTACTGCATCAGTAATTAGGAGAAACCCTATCCACAGTGGTAGCCTAGTGGGTAGGGCTTTGGGCTATCAACTAAAAGGTTGAGAGTTTAAATCCCAGCTCTGCCATGCAGCCACTGTTGGGCCCTTGAGCAAGGCCCTTAACCCTCTCAGCTTCATGGGTGCCGTACAATGGCTGACCCTGCGCTCTGACCCCAGCTTCCAAACAAGCTGGGATAGGCAAAGAGACTATTTTGTTGTACTGTACACATATATATGTATAAATGACAAATAAAGGCATTCTATTCTATTCTATCCAACCTCCCCTTTATCAGATACAGACAATTGAGTTTGTTGAGGGCCCAGCTAGGCTGCTAGGACTGCTGATACTTAAACTCAGGAGCTCAGACACTCCATGGTAGTGGATCAGTGCATTAGACTGCTGTGCCGCTCAGGAGCCCATTTTATGACCTACTAAATCTTAAATATGTCATTACTGAAAACAAAGAAAAGACAAAACCAAGTCAGACAATTACTCTGCTGCCAATCTGTTACATTTTGTCTTCTATCAGAATACAGCTCAGTTATTAGGTGGGCATAATTAGCAAGCTCTCATTGCTGATACTAACAGATATGTTTACAGGGATGATATGGCAATGCTGTGCACGTGACATAAGCCGCATTAACTTAACCTAATTTCATTTATTAATAAACATCCATTCCTGCATTTCAGGCCTGCAACACATTCCAAAAAAAGGTCGGGTGTAACGATACAGACGAGTCGAGACGCTCGTGGTAAAAATAGATAGAAGCTTTAATATGAAGCGCTAATCCAAAAACAGTAGTCAAAAAACATGCGTGGGTCAAAACCATGTAATCAATAAACCAGGGCATCAAATCCAAAACACAGTCCAAAAGAGAAATCGTTAGCCAGAAGCGAGATCGATAACCAAATACAATAGCTAGAAAAACACGGTACAAAAGGGCAAGCCAAAAACCAGGGTGGAAATACAAAAAACGGGTCAAAGCACGATATACACAACCAGAAAACGAACGCTCGGTACGCTGCTGAAAACAGTGGCAATACTTCACAACACACAGAGGAGACCAAGTGATTTAGTGTTTCAGCTTTTATTTTGTCCCATTCTTCCTGCAAACACGTCTTAAGATGTGCAACAGTACGGGGTCGTCATTGTCACATTTTCTGCTTCGAAATTCTTCACACATTCTCTATTAGGGACAGGTCAGGACTACAGGCAGGCCATTCCAGTACCTGTACCCTCTTCTTCCTCAGCCATGCCTTTGTAATGTGTGCAGCATGTGGTTTTGCATTGTCAAGACGTCCCTGGACAAGATGACGTCTTGAAGGCAGCATATGTTGCTCTAAGATCTCAATGTACTTTTCTGCATAAATATGCAAATAATTTCCAATCTTTCTTTGAGGTACATTGTTTTTAAACATTTTAATAATTTTCTCACACATTTGTTGACAAACTGGAGATCCTCTGTCCATCTTTGCTCATCAAAGACTCAGCCTTTCCTGGATGCTGTTTTTGTACCAAACCATGATTACAATCACCTGTTAACATCACCTGTTTGGAATCACATCATTATTTAGTTTTTTTACCTCATTACTAGCCCTAAACTGCCCCCGTCTCAACTTTGTTTGGAATGTGTCGCAGGCCTGAAAAGCAGGAATGGAGGTATATTAACAAATGAAATGAAGTTGAGCAGACAAAACATGAAATATCTCAGGTTCAAACTGTCTGCAATCAAATAAAAGTCAAAGTAAATGTAAGAAACGCTGAGTTTTTATTTTATTTGCATTTTCCATACTGTCCCAACTTTTTCTGATTTGGGGTTGTACATTAAAGACACCTTTTTAATATAAGAAATATGGTAAGAAAGAATAATAAAATAATCAAACACTGAGAGCATCTATTTAAAACATTGTGACTCAGCATAAACTATGGCAGCTCTTTGAATCTTTTATTTCTTATTTGACCTTCGCAGGTCAGACTCCCTGTAGCTGATCTGACTCTTCTTATCAAGTTTGCTCTTATAGTAGGCTAAAACAGAGAAATCCCATCTGTCTAAGCACTTCCCAAACTTCATGGGGTGTAAAATGCTTCCAGCATGTCTGGCATGATGACTGAAGACTGCTCCCTCAGATAGAGCGTGTGCAAAAGCAATGTAAACTTGAAAAGCTGCAATGTGTTTGTTTACAGCAGCAGGTGGAAAGTAAAACAGCACATTGGCTGCTGGGTGGTGGATCCAGCAGGATACCAGTGAGTGGGTGTATGAGTTATCTTCGGTTAAACATCATGTCTAACACATTGCTCTAAAATAGTAAATAAATGGCAGCAGGGGTACCCTGGAGGCAACAACTCTGAAGAACATTCTGAACTAAAGAGTGTTTAGCATGTTTCTCTAAAGAAAGAGCATCTGAAGGACACACGTGGAGAAGAAAATATAAAGCAGGGGGCATTCGTAGGGCATATGATTAGAAAAGAATCCAAAACCATCTTTATGTAAAAGACATTAGTATAGAAGAAACTTGGCAGATGGTGCAAATAAATGGCAGTATGTTCACAGAGAACCTTAGTCAAGGTAATTAGAGAGCAATACCTTTGAGGGAACAAAAAGGGGGCATTAGGAAAGTACTACTGTCAAAAAGAATTTAAAAGGAAGGCCCGGTTTAAGGGGACAGCCTGGAAATAAAAGACAGTGCATTTCCAAAAAATGTGTTTCTAGATCACTAGCATGGAGGGGCAGTCAACACAGGGTTTATTTAAAAATAACAAAAGGAACCAGGGAGATCAAGGGATATCACATTTGAATGGGCAAAACATTTGATAGCAAGTGCTACGGGGAACATCTCTGATTGAAATTATAAGTTGGAACACTAATTGTAAATTCCCACACACATACTCTGAGATGTACAGGAGAACCTCTAATTAACAAACTAAGAGGGGGGTGCTCTAGTCCGTAAAATGCGATGTCCGAAACAGTGAGGTTTTTCTTCCAGGGGGTGCGAAAATATACGAAAACACAGCAATTTTTTGCCGTGATTGTATTCTGGGGACTCTACTATGGAGTATCTACTATTCTGAGTCTGAAGAACTGCTGGTGGCTACTGGAGCAGTGCTAGTGCCATAGAACTTGCAAAAATTAAGCATAAAACAGAAAAAGGTGAGAAAAAAGTGAGCCTCCCGACAAAATAAAGCTTATCACTTATGTCCGGCCAGCGGACAATTACTGAACTTCTGGTTTTGGTATGCTTCTAGTGGGAATTTTAAACAATCAGACCAAACATTTGGTTTTCCAGATTTTGTCCGTTAAATCCCAAATATGTTAAATGGAGGTCCGTTAAATCGAGGTTCCTCTGTATTTATTTATATCTAAATTATATTATTGCATTTATATTTATATGTCTGTTCTTGCTTGATACAACACATTGTCTGAATTCTCCTTCATGCTACACTATACATTTTCAGTAAAGAGACAGATCTGGACTGCAGACAGGCCAGTCAAGCACACACATTCTGTATCCACAGTTGTAGCACATACAGAATGAGGCCTGGCATTGTCTGAAATAACCATGGCTTTCCTGAGAAAAGACATAGCCTAAAATCCCTAAAATCGTAATATACACACACCTCCACGTCAATGGTAACTTCACACATATGCAAGTCACTCGATGCACCCCCATACAATGACACTTGTTGGCTTTTGTACCTTTTAATGATAACAATTTAGATTGTCCCTTTAATGTTTGGCAATGAGAATTTAACATTCATTTTTCCCAGAGCAAATTGAACTGTGGACATTTTTCCACTGTCTTTCGGACCATCTGTGATGAGATTTGGCCCAAAGAACTTGGAGGAGTTTCTGCATTGAACTTTGCGTAATAGACTTTCAGGTGACATTTCTTGATGCAGCAGCAGACTGTGTTAGGTGACAATGGTTTTTTTACAGTACTCCCTAGTTTATGTGGCTATATTTATCACAGAAGTATGATGGTTTCTCATGCAGTGTGTCTGAGAGCTCAAAGGTCACACACATTCAACAGTGGTCTCCGGCTTTGCCCAACAAATACTGAGATGTCTCCAGATTCCCTGAATCTTTTCACCATATTATTAAAAGTTGATGTTATTTGCATTGAAAATGTTCTTTTTTAAAATATATTACCAGAAATGTACTTTGATAAAAGTAAGTCACCTCTTGGAATATTTATTGAGTAAAAGTCTTAAAGTATCTGATGTTTAATGTACTTAAGTATCAAAAATAATTTTCTGATATTAAATGTACTTATGAAGATTGTTCTTTAGGCATGTAAACCACCTTAACAATGAAGCCTACCTTACACCTACAGAAAAACAAGGTCTTTACAACAAGAATTTATAGAACAAAATACATTTTCTTCCTTTCCTTTGAACTAGTGGTGGTAAATTCGGTTCTTTGTATGGACTCAGGTTAATCTGAGTCACTCAGTAGTGTGATCCGGTTCACTTGAGTCACTTAAACTGACATCTTGATTGCGATTGATTTACTGCATGAAAATGCATCCAAATATCACTTGTCTTTTCTGTGCACTGATACTAATACTACTGACTACTGATAATAATAATAGCATGTGCATAAAATCAGCCACATAACGAACACCAGTATGTTTAACTGCTTGTTTATTGGAATATTTAACTTATTACTTAGATTCACAGACTGGAGTGAAGTTGGTCCAGCCAAATCATCTGAGTCTGCGGTGTTTCGGTGAGCCTGTTCACTCACCTTGTGTACTTAGCAGCAGCCAGTCAGAGGACTCATAGAATCCGGGTTAATTGAGATTTCTAGCTTGCACAGTTTTTTATGAAGGCGTTCAAGGCGCCGACCTGTAGTTTTTGAAAACACATAGCTCAGGAGTAAACCATGGGGAGGAATGGCTTTAGGGAACCCTGTCTAGTCCTAAGGGGGGCTACCTGTTCAAATATATCAGAAATTGAGTTATTATTTATAGAGAGAATATCATCAGGACAGATGACAGGCGAGAAGACTTGAAAATGAGCTGAGAAAGAGAGATGATCAACAGCTTTGATGTCGCAAAAAGATATGAAAGATTTCATATGAGGTCGAGAAACTGAGATGCAGACGGTAGCTTTAATTAGTTTGTGGTCAGAAATACCAACCAGTGACCCAGAAACAGAAGTGAAACCCAGACCAGAGGAACAGATTAGATCCAGTGTGTGGCTGAGAGAATGAGTAGGAAAATCAGCATGTTGTGTCAAACAGAAATAATTAAGTACAGACAAAAACTCAGCTGATAATGAATAGTCAGTGTCCACATGTATATTAAAACTGGCCAAAGTTCTGACAGAAATTCTAAGGCAGTTTTGGGTGGTCGATAAATCAGCAGAATAATTATTGGTATAGAACCAGCTAGCTTCAGAGCCAGATATTCTTGCTTCTTAAAATGTACATAAAGATTAACCTTAACATATTGTTATAGACAACAGCTAGACCACCACCTTTTCCCTCGGGCCTGGGCTGAGCAATATAATTATAGCCATTTGGTGTCAATAAATTGAAATGTAAGCAGTCCTCAGGTTGCTACCAGGTCTCAGTGAGAAAGAACATGTTAAATATGTTCTGAACTGTGAGATCATTGCAAAAGGAGGTTTTATCTGTAAGATAGTTTAGTAATGCAAAATTAAGTTTATTAGTCCTGTAGTTTTCCCACAAAGGAGGGAGGCAGAACGAGGCAGAAGACGAAGAACATTAAAGTTAATTCACCAAGTGCAGGACGGAGGGGGTGGGAGTTCGCCGGTAATGTTCATTTAATCAGATGACCAGGGTAGCAGAGTCAGAGGATTGGTGAACAGTGAACCGAGGTCTGTGGGAGCGATTAATATAATCCAGAGGCGAGCAATGCCAAGTTAACTCACACAGCATGTACTGTAGGTAGAAAAATAGAGACTGCGGAGTTGTGCCAGCGTGTACCAGAATGCCATAATCCAATAGTGGTAGGCTGGCAAACCAACCACAAGTATTTCAATGCAAAAAAGAAAAATGGAAGCAAGACACATCAGTAGAGACCATGTCAACATTTGTTTAAATGCATTTCTCCCCATTTTCCTCCAAATTTAGCCCAGTCAATTTGTCTTCCGCTGCTGAGGGATACCCGATTGCATCCGAGGAGAGCATGTTGCTGCCCACGCCTCTTCTTGCCCCTGCATTCTGCACAGGCGTCTCTTCCATCAATCATGATCCCTACACAGTGTATGAAGATCCCACCCACACATAGTCCGGTCGTCCAGCCCTAGCATATACGGTGGCTAATTAGTATCTGCTGCAGGCACTGCCAATTATGAGTGGCAAAGCTAAGTTTCGTATCGAGGAGTTCAGAATCTCGGCGCTGGTCTTCTATCGGAATATCCAGCTGCGCCACCTGGGGACCATGGCAACTCTTGTTATTTTATTTGCATTCTGTGCATCGGTACAAAGCCAGTGATAATTCAACTTACTCACCATGTTACGTTAGCCATCCTGCTAAACCAAACAACAACCAGCCAACCCTGACAGCCCTACATTATCCACTTACTGGTACCCGTCAACTTAAAGAGTGATTGCAAACTCATCTGACAAACCAGCTGCCAAAGTGTCGGTTAGAGGGAAGAAAGCTTGTTACAAAACAAAAGATGTCAAAAGTATAGGCATGCAGAGCAACTGACAGAGGCACTTGAGAAAAGACTAGAAATCATAATAAGGGAAAGAAAAGCTTGAAGATCAATCCAGCGATAGACAAAATGAAAAAGCAGAAATACAACCCCAAATCAGAAAAAGTTGGGACAGAATGAAAAATGCAAATGATTAAAAAAAAACTCAGCGTTTCTTACATTTACTTTGATTTTGATTTGATTGCAGACAGGATGAACCTGAGATATTTCATGTTTTGTCTGCTCAACTTCATTTCATTTATTAATAAACATCCATTCCTGCATTTCAGGCCTGCAGCACATTGCAAAAAAAGTTGGAACACTAAAGCATTTACCACTTTGTAATGTTGTCATTCCTTTTCACCACACTTAAAAGACGTTTTGGCACCGAGGATACCAAGTGATTTAGTGTTTCAGCTTTTATTTTGTCCCATTCTTCCTGAAAACACGTCTTAAGATGTGCAACAGTACAGGGTCGTCATTGTCGCATTTTTCATTTCAAAATTCTCCACACATTCTCTATTGGGGACAGGTCAGGACTGCAGGCAGGCCAGTCCATAACCGTACCCTCTTCTTGCGCAGCCATGCCTTTGTAATGTGTGCAGCATGTGGTTTTGCATTGTCTTGTTGAAAAATGCATGAACGTCCCTGGAAAAGATGACGTCTTAAGGGCAGCATATGTTGCTCTAAGACCTCAATGTACTTTTCTGCATTAATGCTGCCATCACAGAAGTGTAAATAACCTTTGTGTGTTGTGCTGGTATGAGTGGATCAGACACAGCAGCGCTGCTGGAGTTTTTAAATACTGTGTCCACTCACTGTCCACTCTATTAGACACTCCTACCTAGTTGGTCCACCTTTTAGATGTAAAGTCAGAGACGATTGCTCATCTATTGCTGCTGTTTGAGTTTGTCATCTTCTAGACCTTCATCATTGGTAACAGGACGCTGCCCACGGGGCGCTGTTGGCTGGACACACCACCACCATGTCAGTGTCACTGCAGTGCTGAGAATGATCCACCACCCAAATAATACATACTCTGTGGTGGTCCTGTGGGGGTCCTGACCATTAAAGAATAGGGTGAAAGCAGGCTAAAAAAGTATGTAGAGAAACAGATGGACTACAGTCAGTAATTGTAGAACTACAAAGTGTCTCTATATGGTAAGTGGAGCTGATAAAATGAACAGTGAGTGTAGAAACAAGGAGGTGGTTTTAATATTACGGTTGATTGGTGTATATGTAAACAAATGTATTTACTTACTTACTTATTTACTGTACCCCCCTTACTCCTGTGTACTTGTGTTGTGTGTATGTAAGCTGCTAAAACACTAATTTCCCTTAAATTAAATCCAGGTCCTCAAGGAACCATGCTGCTCCTCAGCACTATGTTAAAAATAAAAGTAAAAGAAAGAAGGTTTTTAGGGAACCTGCAATGATAAAATGATTCTGAGTAAAGGAGCATTAGGAACAGTAGGTTTCAGAAGAACACAAAAGAACAGTGCATTTTATACATTTATTTATCTAAAATGAAAACTCAGTGGAGGGTGCATTCTAAGAACACCCAGAAGGGAATTTTAAAAAGCAAGTAAAGCAGGGTGATATTTAAGAAAATAGATGGAACTTGAAGGGCACTTACTATAAAAGGCAACACTTAGGATGGTGCTTTAGGAGATGACAACTGTGGAAACAAAGGCAGTACCATAAAAGTGAACCAAGGCTGTTTGCATTTGAAAGACAATACATTAAACAGAACTTGTGGTGAGTTCATCTGCTGTGCTTAACTATTAAATAACATATAGGAGCACTTTGTAGTTCTACAATTACTGACTGTAGTAAGGGGGCTAACAAAACATGCAGAGTAACAGATGGACTACAGTCAGTAATTGTAGAACTACAAAGTGCTCCCATATGGTAAGTGAAGCCGATAAACTGGACAATGTGTGTAGAAACAAGTAGGTGGTTTTAATGTTATGGCTAATCTGTGTATAGAGCTTTACTATGATAGAAAAAGCATGGAGTACTATATTTAAATAACTCTCCCCTAGTAAGTAACTTTAGGATGGATTTTAGGATGTTTGAAAAAAACTAAAAATGAATGTCTATGATACATTAAAAGTAGACTGTATATCAAGAAAATTAACTCGTGTGGTACCTTGAAACTCAGCGTCAATTGGTTTTGGGAGTGGCGTTGAGTTTAAAAGGCACTGAGTTTCAATGTATTTTTTCCCATAAGGATGTATGGGAAACCTGTTAATGTGTTTCATGGTCTTGTGGAACTGCATATATTTTAGGCTAAAGTAAAATAAAGGGGTTGTTTATTACACTTATACACTACAAATAACACAAGTATAATGTAAAAACACTGAAATAAAAAGCTGATTCTTACAATTTCTCTTGTAACACAAGTTTAAAAGTGAAACAGGAGAAACAGATACATGTGGAGCTTTCAGAATGAATCTGACGGTTATTCCACACAAATGCAGATTCATCTAATATTCACACTTTGATGACGTTTTACTGTACTGCTCAAGCCGAGCGCTAAACAAAGGCGACTGTTCATTGTTAATTTGAAATTAAATAAATCCAATTTAAAAAAACAAACTGAATACGTTGAGTTTAAGGGAAACGTTAAGTTTAAGGGTACATATTTCTTGACGAAGGAAGCTGAATTTCAAAGATTTTGAGTTTAGGGGTTGATGAGTTACAAGGTATTATTATTATTTACTAACCTAAACTTACACTAAGTAAGGGTCAAGGTGGGACAGTACAATCTGGATGGGCTGCCAATGTATTTCAGGGTATCACACACCTTCACATTCATTCAGACCTACACCATCATGTCTACTTTCTGCATTTTTAGCAGGTATAAAGCACCTGGAATACCCAGAGCAAATCCACCTGGATACTGAGAAATGATGCAACACTGGTCAAATCTGAGCCTCAGGAATCATGTTGCTGTGTGGCACCCACTGTACCAGCTGTTCCACCATGCTACTCACTCATGGTATTATTCATGAAAGGCACTATTTTAAAAATAGAAGTCAAGGAAGGGGGGTTTCTTGGGAAACTACAATAGAATAAAATTAAAGTAAAGCACATCTGTGGAGTATTATCATCAAAAAAACCTTTCAGAGAAAGAGAGAATGTGAGTGGCAGACTGAGCTTAAAGGGTGCACATTTGAGATTTCATTCAGATGATTTTAGTAAGCAGCTGTGATACATTTAAAATGTAGTGTAACTGTGTACAGAGAGTAGTGCACACATCTGTCTAATAAGTCATTAGGCTATATTCTATTTATAATCAGAAGCACCTTAACAGCTTGGTACATAAGTAAACATTTACTGTCATGTTTTATCACTGCTTCATCCTGGTCAAGGTTGCAGAAGGTTTGGTTTCCCCAGAATCACTGAGTGAAATGCAGTAACATACCCATGATAGGACACCAATTCATTGTGGTGACTTGGCCATCCCCTCCCTCAAACATAGCCAATCACGTCTATATGTAGACACCGACTGGTCCATAGCACCGCAGGGGATTTAAACCCTGGATCCTGGTTGAAGTGGGCTAGCATAATTTACCGCTGTTCCATCCAAGTACTAACAGGAAAAAAGGTAAGATAAGATAAGACTTTATTGATCCCCTTAGGGAAATTAACAATTCCAATATTAAATAAAGCCTGAGGTAAGCATACACAACAATGCAATTTATTCCAAAATACACAGATTACATAATGAATACAAAGCAATGAGGGCAGTGGTAGCTTGGTGCTTAAGGTACTGCCCTAGTAATTAAAAGGCCACTAGTTCAAGCCCCACAATCACCAGGATGCCTCTGCTGGACCACAGAACAAGGCTCTTAACCCTCAGCTGTTAAATTATATTAGGTCACAACTGTAAGCTGTTTGTATGAAAAATGCTGAAAATGTGAATGTTTTAATCTTTCAGTACTGGTAGAAACTGTGAATGTAAAACAGTCCTTATGTAGAAAATGTTTGTGTGGGCATGTAAAAGTGTAGTGTATAAGATTTAATGTGCACAGTGCAGGTACATATCTTTAGGGACAAGTTCAGAGCTTGTGTATGAGAGTGACCGCGTGTGGCAAAAATCGTTGAGTGTGTGTGTTTGTGTATGTAAAGGTAAAATTGAAATGCAGTTAATAAAACCAGGCAGAAAATCAGTAAAGCGTGTGTGGCAGACCATTAATGCTTCTAATGTGTTGTGCAAATGATGAGGTGCACTAGTTCTTTAAAGCACTTTCAGGTAATTACACAGCCAATAGTGTAATTAAAACTTATCCTGCTTTTATGACGATGTGGCAAGAGGACTAAAATATGTAGGAAACGTTTGCCTGTCTGTATGTCAGAGAGTGTGGATTTGTATTCATCTCCATCACCACATCTGGTTCACATGAACAAAATGCTTCCAGTAATAGTATCCATTTAAATTTACACACCTAAGGGTACTTATGAGTAGTAATATTAAGTATGTATTCATACTAACTTGCTGTTATCAGATTGTACTGCACTGTTCTTTTGCCTTTCTCAATATCAGTTTGAGAGCATGTTGTAAAATCTTGTGTACGGCACCTATCCAGAGGTGTGGTTCCATGTACTTTTCACTTGCATTTTTCAATGCCAATTGTACTGTCAGGGATGGTGTTTTCTGTGGCTCTGTAACTCATGTAGCCAAATACTGTTTATGCTACATTATGGAAGCTGCCTCTTCACTTACACTTACGGCGTTTAGCAGACGCTTTTATCCAAAGTGACTTACAGGTATGACTGAACACAATTTTTAGCAATTAAGGGTTAAGGGCCTTGCTCAGGGGCCCAACAGTGGCAACTTGGTGGTAGTGGGGACTTGAACCGGCAACCTTTTGATTACTAGTTCAGTACCTTAACCACTGAGCTATCACTGCCCTGATACATTTATCATTATCATTAGTGACATGTATTGCCTAAGCAAAACAATGCAATACTGTATATCTGATAATTTTTTATCCTGGACAGGGCACCAATTCATTGAAGGGCTTCATCCACCTCAGCCAATCATATCTGTGCAAATGCTGGACTGGCCAAAAGCATTGCTAAGACCGCTGCACCAGCAAGCGGTACTGCAAAAGATGCTATTATGTGTGTAAATCTCTTTTCGCCAATTGTCCCCCAATTCTCCAATAATCTGATTACGTTACGCTTCACCTCTCTGATACAACCCTCGACCGCTGACTAAGGAGCTTTGCAACTGACGCACACCCCCTCCGACACATGTGCAGTACCGACTGCATCTTTTCACCTGCACGAGGCGAGTTCATATGCGGATCAGCCTTGTGTACGAAGAGCCACACCCTGATCAGCATTATTCCGCAACTCTGTCAATCAGCCAGCAGATGTCGTAATTGCACCAGTTATGAGGAACCCTGGTCGGGCTTGTCCCACCCTGTGAACAACAGCCAATCAATGTTTGTGTAGGTGCCCAGATATCGAGATTCGATACGATATATTAGAAATTCCATCTCTGTTGTGCTATGAGTATTTTACCCCTGCACCACCTGAGCATCCCTGTAAAGTGGATATTTAAACTGAAAGTGATTGAATACTTGTTTCCCACACTTTTTTCTGTTCATGAGGATTCTATGTTGTTCTTACAACTATCTGTTGGTATTTTTGGTATTATTCTCCTACAAACTTGGGACACTTTCTAAAAATGTAATAAAACTAGAAATTGCACTTTGTTAAATTGCCTGAACTTAAATGTAACTGGTAGTAGTACAAAGAAAACATTTTCAGTTTTTCACTGACAAACCTAATTGTATTTTGTAAATATAAAGAAAAAACAATAGTGCAACACACTCATAAAAATTAGGACAAAAGCAAAATAAGACTGTAAGTAACATTGTTCTGTAAGTCTTTACAGTTAGCAGTTTAACTGGTCACAAGTAATGTGATCACGATTGAGTATGAAAGGATCATCCACCAAATACTTAGTCTGCATCACTGTTGTGCCCAACTTTGTGTGAGAATTGTCATTAAGACCATGGATGAATGACCATCAGGCCCTCAGGTGGTATTGTTTGAGAAAATGTCATGCTACCATGATGGGAAGCCACATGGACTTTGGAATACTCTGGAAAATCATTGTCAGTTGACACAGTCCCCAATATGGAATATTAGAAAGTGACGTGGTAGGTCCCTTTAGAGTCTCTGAGGGTGTCGAAATAACCTCTGAATGATATGTGGAATTCCTGACTGAGCATTTTTGGTCAGGGTATAAAAAGAAGAATTGTGCTTTCCGAAATAAAATAATTTTCATGCAAGACAACGCACCGTCCCATGCTGCAAAAACACCTTTGACTCCTTGGTTGCTATTGTCATAAAAGGAGAATAAATCATGGTTTGGCCACCATCATTCCCTGACCTCCATCCTACAGAGAACCTGTGGAGCATCCTTAAAAGAAAGATCTACAAGAGTGCCTGTCAGAATACCTTAAAACAGCAGCTCTGGGAGACAATACTGGCATCCTCAAATGAAATACAAGCAAAAACTATAAATGGACTAACAAGTTCAATGGAAAAGAGATTTGTTAAAGTCATCTCAAAGAAGGGCTTATATAAAATATGTAAGTTGGTCTGGAAATATACACTTTTTTGATGTAAGTTGTGTTTTTTTTCTGTAAAATGATCTGTGCATGCAGCAAATAACAGGTTTTTGTTTGAAATGGTAAGAATGTCAGTATGTCCCACTGAACATTTTCAAAAACTGAATTCTGCCTAATAATTTGGAACAACATATTTTGTGTTCTCTTCAAAATAGAAATAAAGCCATTGTCATTATCAGTACTTCTACTTGTAATAACATTCACATTGTAATCTAACTGTTACATACTGTGCATAATATGGCATGTGCATAATAATTTGGAACATGGTATATATGTATAATTTGGAACATATATATGCATAAACAATCTGAGGTGTTGGAAAGAGGCGGTGCCAAGATTCGAAATCACTGGCGGTGCCTGTGTAGTTTAAGTCCTTACCGCAGCTGGCTCAGCCCCTGGAGGGAGCGACATCTAAATAAATAAGACATCTAAATATCCTAAACAATAAGTGACTATATGGCCATAAACGCCTCTGAGTTTTATAAGCCCAATGTCTCGTATTAAACAAAAATGGACACAATTTCCACTTGTAAAACTGCAACATTAAATGTCCTTAGTTCCCAAACCATTAAAGTCTTAGCAATAGTAAAAGTAAAAGGACACAGGGGTAAACACGCTTCTGTCCCAACTTTTTGGAGTGTGTTTGGAATGTGTACTTTCATTTAATATTTTTTTAAACATCCCAACTTTTCTGGAAATTAGGTTTGTACATACAGTGTATCACAAAAGTGAGTACACCCCTCACATTTCTGCAAATATTTCATTATATCTTTTCATGGGACAACACTATAGACATGAAACTTGGATATAACTTAGAGTAGTCAGTGTACAGCTTGTATAGCAGTGTAGATTTACTGTCTTCTGAAAATAACTCAACACACAGCCATTAATGTCTAAATAGCTGGCAACATAAGTGAGTACACCCCACAGTGAACATGTCCAAATTGTGCCCAAATGTGTCGTTGTCCCTCCCTGGTGTCATGTGTCAAGGTCCCAGGTGTAAATGGGGAGCAGGGCTGTTAAATTTGGTGTTTTGGGTACAATTGTCTCATACTGGCCACTGGATATTCAACATGGCACCTCATGGCAAAGAACTCTCTGAGGATGTGAGAAATAGAATTGTTGCTCTCCACAAAGATGGCCTGGGCTATAAGAAGATTGCTAACACCCTGAAACTGAGCTACAGCATGGTGGCCAAGGTCATACAGCGGTTTTCCAGGACAGGTTCCACTCGGAACAGGCTTCGCCAGGGTCGACCAAAGAAGTTGAGTCCACGTGTTTGGCGTCATATCCAGAGGTTGGCTTTAAAAAATAGACACATGAGTGCTGCCAGCATTGCTGCAGAGGTTGAAGACGTGGGAGGTCAGCCTGTCAGTGCTCAGACCATACGCCGCACACTGCATCAACTCAGTCTGCATGGTCGTCATTCCAGAAGGAAGCTGACGCACAAGAAAGCCAGCAAACAGTCTGCTGAAGACAAGCAGTCCAAGAACATGGATTACTGGAATGCCCTGTGGTCTGACGGGACCAAGATAAACTTGTTTGGCTCAGATGGTGTCCAGCATGTGTGGCGGCGCCCTGGTGAGAAGTACCAGGACAACTGTATCTTGCCTACAGTCAAGCATGGTGGTGGTAGCATCATGGTCTTGGGCTGCATGAGTGTTGCTGGCACTGGGGAGCTGCAGTTCATTGAGGGAAACATGAATTCCAACATGTACTGTGACATTCTGAAACAGAGCATGATCCCCTCCCTTCGAATACTGGGCCTCATGGCAGTTTTCCAACAGGATAACGACCCCAAACACAACCTCCAAGATGACAACTGCCTTGCTGAGGAAGCTGAAGGTAAAGGTGATGGACTAAACCCAATTGAGGACCTGTGGCGCATCCTCAAGTGGAAGGTGGAGGAGTTCAAGGTGTCTAACATCCACCAGCTCTGTGATGTCATCATGGAGGAGTGGAAGAGGATTCCAGTAGCAACCTGTGCAGCTCTGGTGAATTCCATGCCCAGGAGGGTTAAGGCAGTGCTAATAATGGTGGTCACACAAAATATTGACACTTTGGGCACAATTTGGACATGTTCACTGTGGGGTGTACTCACTTATGTTGCAGCTATTTAGACATTAATGGCTGTGTGTTGAGTTATTTTCAGAAGACAGTAAATCTACACTGCTATACAAGCTGTACACTGACTACTCTAAGTTATATCCAAGTTTCATGTCTATAGTGTTGTCCCATGAAAAGATATAATAAAATATTTGCAGAAATGTGAGGGGTGTACTTACTTTTGTGATACACTGTAGCTCTCAGAGAGGCACTCTATCCTATGGAAAGCATGTGTAAATGGTAGTAATTTGATTGGTAGGGTTGTGCAAGTGGTAGACTCGATGTTTATCTCAAAGATTCTCTCCTATCACTATACCAAGTAAACATGTTCTTCATTGTAGTGGACAAAATTACATTTGAAAAAAGGTACAATGACTCTGCCTGTCTCTGAGTTTAATTACATTTACAAATTTTATTGTAGAGATCTTTTAGCATAGGTATAAAAAATCTAAAATATTAAAACCATTTTTTGTACTATTGGAAAAGGACAACCTGAGAGAGGGACTTTTTTTGGGCATAGTCTATTATGTTTAACAATTTGCATATACAGTGGTACCTTGAAACTCATTGTCAATTGATTCTGGGACTGGCGTTGAGTTTTAAAAGCATTGAGTTTCAAGGTATTTTTCCCATAAGGATGTATGAGAAACCTGTTAATGCGTTCTGTGATCCTGTGGAACTGCATACATTTTAGACTAATGTAAAATAATGGGGTTGTTTTTGACACGTATACACTAAAAATACCACAAAACCACTGAAATACAATTGAAAACAGTTAAAAATCAATATGAAATACAATAAAACCTGCACTTTACCATTACTACTTCATTGTTTCCTTATGTTTTTTAATTGTGGAGATGCTTGATCTTGGAATACTGTATTCCTTAGCAAGCTCAATAATTCACATGAGAAGCTGCAAAACCACTTTTGCGCTGGCTGTGCTACTATTTCCTATGGAGTGTGGCGGTTTGTACTAAAACAATGAGTGAATTTCATTAGTGGAGAGACTGTATGAGCAGTAATACTTTAGAAAGGTTTTGTGTTCCTGTGTCGTTCTTTTAATACATTAACTCAGAACAAGCTTTTTATGATAAGCATTTCAGACTTGGAAAAGCTGATTCTCACAATTTCTCAGCACCCCGAGCTATAACACAAGTTTTAAAGTGAAAAGGGAGGAAAATCCAGCTAAACACAGATGGACACTTTCAGAGTGGATTTGGCGGTTATTCCACACAAATGCAGATTTGTCTAATCGCACTTTGATGATGTTTTACCGCAACATTCAAGCCAAGCGCTGAACAAAGTGGCTGTTCATTGTTAATTTGAAATTAAATAAATACATTAAAAAAAACATCTGAACATGTTGAGTTTAGGGGTACAAATTTCTCCATGAAGTGCAGCAAGTTTCGAAGGTTTAGGGGATGCTGAGTTACAAGGTACCACTGTATTGTCAGATCTCTTTTTGATAAATGTACATTGATCTGGATTGATTATTTGGGGTAAGACGATTTCTAGTCATCTACACTTGGTGAGTATCTTATAATCTGCATTAGGCAGATTTATAGGTGTGTAAAATTAGCTGTTTAGTGGAAATTTTTGGGATTAAGCTGATTATTTTATTGCAAACAGTATGAACCCAGGTATGAACCCAATATATGATTTGTCGGGTTAACTTAATTTAATTTGTTCATGTACAATATATCCATTCATGCATTTCAGACCAGCAAAGCATTTATGACTTTGTAATGTTGCTATTTCATTTCACAACACATAAAATATGTTTTGGCACTGAATACCCTGCAATGAAGTGTTTCAAGTGTTATCTCATTCCTGCAAACATTCTGCAAAGGTGTGCAACAGCAAAGAGTTGTTGCTATTGGATTTTTCATTTCAAAATTTCATTCCAGACATTTACATAGGGACAGGTCAGGACTGCAGGTAGGCCAGTTCAGTATCTGTACCCTTTTCTTCCTCAGCCATGCCTTTGTAATGTGCGCAACATGTGGTTTTGCATTGTCTTGTTAAAAAATGCATGTTCGAGTCTGTCAATAATATAACCTTAAGAACAGCATATATTGCTTTAAAATTTCAGTGTACTTTTCTTAATCCCTTGTCCATGTGGTTATATTAGCTATTGATGAATGACAGCTCTTGATGCAGTGGTGTCAGAGGGATCTGAGATTACAGGTGTTCAGTTTAGGCTTGCACTCCAGATTCCTTAAATTGTATAATGATATTATGCACTGTAGAAGAGGAAATATGCAAATCACTTCAAAGCTTTCTTTGAGAAACATTGTTTTTAAACATTTCAGTAATTTTCTCATGCATTCAGATCCAGAAATCCATATGTTTGAGATAATAGTGAAAAGTCTATAAAGGTATTAATATAATGTTTTGAGAATGTAGGCCATAAAATAGAGACCAAACCCCACACATAGCCGAAGATTTGAAAAT
Source organism: Trichomycterus rosablanca (assembly GCF_030014385.1). Taxonomy (NCBI): domain Eukaryota; kingdom Metazoa; phylum Chordata; class Actinopteri; order Siluriformes; family Trichomycteridae; genus Trichomycterus; species Trichomycterus rosablanca. The sequence goes on along the minus strand of NC_085990.1, from coordinate 25,252,862 downwards.
CACCAAACCTGTGCAAACATGCCTAAAAAGAAGGAACTTATTGAACACTGGAATGGATCTAGCTAATTTGCAAATGCATCTTTCATTAGGAAAACAAAGTGGGATTTTTTTTTTCTAATCCCCTCTGGTGTGTTTGCATGGGGCTTAGGATAATTTGCACTTTTAATTTAGAAGTGGGTGTAAAAATGTTTGCTCTGCTTAATCACATCACAGTGTTAGACATTAGAACCCCTTTTTTCTCCATCTGTTCTCTCAGTTTTCTTTGTGAGCATTACGTCTTCTTCTTTCATTTATTAACTATTCATTACACATTCATTTTATTTGGATGCCTATATCCTAATTATCCATGCGCAATAAAGGGGCTGCAGGTTTTTGGCTTCCAAAAAATGACCAGAGTCAAGTACAAGAACCAAGAAAGTGGCAACCAAACAGATTGTGTATGTGACAGTACAGATTTTCAGAAACACAATTCACAAAGCTACAATTAGAGCTACAAATAATAAAGATGGTGTATGAAATGCTAAACAGAATACATGACCTTGAATATGAAAGTAAAATGGCTAAAGAAAAACTTATAGGTGAATTTGAAAGTGTGTTTATTTTTGGGAAATGAATGACATAAGCTGCAGTCAGAACGTTTGCCTAATGGCCAGTGTTTTAATATGAACATTAGAACATCAATAAATAGTACTCAGTGCTACAACAGTACTATAGTGCTTAATCACTAGTGGATTTTTTTTTTTTATACATTTACTCCCTTTTTTTACTACCCAATTGCATTATGCTTCCTCTCTACTGGTGCTGACCCCTGTCCCTGATTGAGGAGAGCGAACTGATACACGCCCCCTCCGACACATGTGCAGTAGCTGACTGCATTTTTTCACCTGCATGATTCGAGTTCACATGCCGATCAGCCTTGTGCATGGAGAGCCACACCCTGATCAGCATTATTCCTCTACTCTGTGCAGATGCCATCAATTAGCCAGCAGAGGTCATAATTGCATCAGTTATGAGGTCCCAATCTGGCTCGCTACCTGGATGAACAACAGCCAAACGTTGTTCTTATAGCCGTACCGCCCAGCCGGATGGTAGAGTTGAGATTCAATACGATGTATTCAAAATCCTAGCTCTGGTGTGCTAGCGTGTTTTACCGCTGCGCCTCACCAGTGGATTTTCTTATGCTAAGGGGGGAGCTGTAACAAGAAAGCACATTGGAAACAGCTAAAGTAAATGCTATTTATAAAAAAAAAAAAATACAAAGAACAAAACATACAGAATGCAAAAAAATAAAATAAAAAAATAAAAAAACAACATCACTAAACAAAGAACAGGCTAGACAAATAAAGAAATTTTACAGAAGAATATATCAAGAACCCCAGTAAGGGGTCTGTTAAATAACCACAGGGTAGTGGAATTACCTGAAAATGCCATGAATATCTTAACAGCTATCTATAGTCACCCTGAAGACTGGAGGTGAATGTTAATAGTAAGAGTGACTTTTTGTTTGCAGGGTCACAGTAAACATACTTTATTTTACTTGCTATTTTTTATGCATTTTTCCCCTTTTCTCCCAATTTAGCATAGTCAATTTGTCTTCCACCACTGGAGACTCCGGTCGTGTCCGAGGAGGTGAATTTGTGCACAAGGCCAGTATTTGGGCGCAGAGAGCCACGCACCAATCTCTGTGCTCCTCCACTTCCTGTACAGGCACCTCAGGCTACTAACCCCATCCACATTCAGTCTGGTCGTTTACCCACTCGGCAGACTTCAAATGGCCAATTCTGCTGCAGGCATTGGTAGCAGAGCAAGCTGACTAGTAGCAGAGCTCAGGTATATATATATATATATATATATATATATACGTATATGTATATATATATATATATATATATATATATATATATATTTTTTTTTTTTTACAAAATAATAGCAGCAGCAATGTGATCTGCAAACACTATCTGATTATCAATTGATATTAGACAAGTCTCAGTGTAATGCTCAAAGGCATACTGTTCTGTGATTGCTATGCCAAGGTTCCTGGTGGAAGTATTAATATGGTATATGAAAGGTAGCTGTTAATAATAAAATAATAATAATAATAATGCATTTTATTTATAGGCACCTTTAAAAGCACTCAAGGGCACCTTACATCTTACAGAGCAGTTAAACAACACTACACAGACAATACAAGACATATACAATTAACATTGAACAATCAAGTGAATAAACAACAGATACCGTGGAAACCCTACATTTCTCTCTAAAGAGAAACGCGGTACCGCCTCATCATCCCTTGACATGAGCTTCGCAGATGTAAACAAACCCAGGTGGAGTGCACTGATTCAGCTGGGAGAAGTCACCAGGTTGTTGCCATGTCTCCGTCGAGCAAAGGAAGTCATATCCATGATCTTTCAGGAGATCATAGACGAGAGGACCCTTGCCGGATAGTGAACGGATGTTAAGTAATCCAAAGCGGAGAGAGTTCAGGTTAAGATCCATGCTATCCAACCCAGCCAGCACACCACCAGTGCCATCCAACCCGAAACTCCCACGAGATCCCCGATGGATGCCCCCTCGGCGAGGGAGGAGCGCGACATCCCGATGCAAGCACAAAGCCGAAGGTGGCCTCGGGGAGGGAAGCCGGAATCGGAGTCCAAGCAATTCCATAGCTGCACACTGCAATCAGCGTCCGCATCTTTCAAAATTATCCAACACACGCCAGCCATCCAGTACCCAACAGACGCCGAGACCATCCGACAAAAAAGAAACAGAGCAACAGGAGCGGCAACGACCACAAAAAGACGAAAGCAGAAGAAAAACATGACAAAAATACAATAAAACATGGCAAAACTTGACAAAATACGGCAACGGCAGCCAAATGCGCCAGCGCCCACCATCACCATGACAACTCCCAGGAGATATTAACTGTAGTAACAAAATTTTGTCATGCTGAAGGATAAATTTCCTCTTTATCTTCTGTTTTTCCTGCTTTGGAGGAAAAATAGCCCCAAAGCATAATGCTGCCACCATCATGCATTACTGTGAGAATGGTGTTTGATGCACAGTGTTGTGGTTGCGCCAAACATACCTTTTGGAATTATAGGCAAAAAGTTCAACCATGGTCTCATCAGACCATAACATGATTTTTTAACATAACTTTTTGCAAACCAGATGTAGATTATTGCAAAATGATGCCAGACTTAAGTGTTTTTTTCCTAACACCCTATCCTACAGCCCAGACATATGAATCATCCAGAAGATTGTTGTCACATGTAGTGCACAACCAACAATTTCTGCAGCTCCTTTAATGTTGCTGTAGCCTCTTGGCAGTCTCTCGGACCAGTTTTCTTCGTCTTGAATTTTGAAGGGATGTCCAGTTTATGATAATTTGAGTGTCATATTTTATCCACTTGTTTATGACCATCTTTACAGTGTTCCATGGTACAGTACCAGGTGAGTCAAAATTATGTTAACACTAATGGATCTATTCCCCATGAAATGTGTGTCTGGGCTTTAAATGGTACTGTTGCTCGCTGGTTTTTGTGTGTTGAACATGATGACGAACAGGTTGAGACTGTCCTGTAAATCATCTTACACATATGAAGTATGTTTTGTGAATAAATGGTTTTCACCCTTCAAGTGTTAACATAATTTTGACTCACCCGGTATATCTAATGCTTTGGGTTTGTTGTTTTTTGTTCCATGGTTGGCATGGACAGCACTAGCGATGTGAGCTGTAAAGGCTTGCTCATCATTAAAGTAGGTTGCTTAACGGCCTAATTGCTAGTTAATTACAGCTTCTGCAAGATTTGTGGTAGACATTGATAGTCATGATTAGGGCCTTTAAAGTTTGGTACCTCAAAGTTTTTGAGGAAGGTAATGCTAATTCACCTGTGAAGGCACACTGGTCATCAGTTGTTATCTAGGTTTTAGGTAGACCTGGCTAATGAAGCATCATTAGACTGGAAGCATTTATTGCATTTCAAAATTTATAAAGCAACACAGGCAGTAACTTAATTATGAATATTGCAGCAAGTACATGCTGTAGTGGCTATATGTCTTCTGTATTTACTGTGTGGATGCTTATCTCTGGTCTGTCATAGCAGAGGAGTTAAATGAAAGTCTTAACAAATTAGCTCAGGGGTGCTTGGGTGGCGTAGCGGTAAAACATGCCAGCCCACCAATGCTAAGATCAAGAGCTGAAGTCTGAAGTTGGGCAGGTCAAAAGCCTCTGCCTGCACAAAGATGATGAACAATGGAGAAGCAGTGAATGCGTGAAGACTTGTGTAGGTGAAAACAAGTGGTTGGTTAATGAAAGCACTACCCTCCTCGGTCAGGGTGGGAGTTTGAGGCAGTAGAGAACATACAACTGGGGAACTGAATATGACTAGATTGAAAGGAAATATGGGCAAATGCATAATTAAAATAAAATAAAGCAGTCAGTAGAGGTGGGCGGCATGGTGGCTCGGTGGGTAGCACTGTTGCCTCAAAGCAAGAAGGTCCTGGGTTCGATCCCCAGGTGGGGCAGTCCGGGTTCTTTCTGTGCAGAGTTTGCATGTTCTCCCTGTTTCTGCGTGGGTTTCCTCCCACAGTCCAGCAGTACAAACTTATGATGCTGCATGACATAAAATTGCAGTTTGTTTTTAAAGATGGTCTATTAGTCTGTTGACCCATTAGTTCTTATGTTTATAACCTCTATGGTAAATGTACACAACACGTTAAGTATGTTTACACTGCACTGTCTCAAAATTTCCATTTGTGTCCACTTATTTTCAGTGAGATGTCTATTCTCAGTCTCGTATTTGTTTATATTAAACTCTATAATGGCCTGCTGTAATGACAATGCAGTTACTACCATTCTGTGGTAGTAATCCTCATCATTACTGTTTGGAGCAGATTTTGTTTTTAAGTGTGGTGTGAAAATGCCCCATAGGTTTTTTACATTTCATCTGAGCTACATGTTTAACATAAAGTGCCTTTCAGACACACAAAGAGTGAATTAGTGTTAGCTTTTTGTACCATATCCAAGGGCCGAGCAGCTGTCAGTGTGCATGTGTCTGCAGGATCTGGGCTGTATGGTGTAGTAATGAAGTCGCAGGGGAGGGGCGATCAGCCATCATCCTGTCTGCCTTAGGCATAAATACCTCTGATTGGCCAAAATAAGGTTTAAATAATTATGTCTCAATTCGCACACAATATTATATATTGTTCTCACCACTGGCTGAGATTGAATGTATGTGTAGGAAGTTATATGGGACACAGCGGCTCTCCTCTGCTTTGTGTGCAGCCTGATACAGAGAGTTTCAAGCTGATTTATAATTTGAATGTGATTCTTTCTCTCTACTCGTTTTAGGGGGGGCAGCCGGGGCTATGGCGAATTTGAAGGGGGCTGCAGATCTGCTCTTTCCTGCACCTGTGAAAATGTATTGAAAAGAGCCGCTATTTATTCATTTAAAAAGAAGGCTTTTATTTCTCATCCATACAGATACACATTTACAGTACAATACAGTACAACTGTACAATGTAATACAATTAAGGTTAGCTGATAATACAGTGCCTTTAAAGCTGGGTTTCAAACCCTCAACCTTAAGATTAGAGATCCAGTGCCCTAATCACTGATACCCCTTTTCCAGTTCCGATTCGCGAACTTGATTTTGAACCGGTTCCGCGTGTTTCCACCGAAAAAAAGAGGTTCCAGACAGCGAACTAGCATTCTAATCTGGCACCACAGAATACTTGGTTTTTCAGAGCGAACCGTGACATCATTTGTGGGTGTGTCAGAGTGCAGAGGTTTGGGTGCTTTCACATGAGAAGCTGTAAAACCGCTGTGCTGTTGTCTCATATGCAGCTTAATGCTGCATTTTCATCTTTTAAAGTTCACCTAATTGAATTTTGAGCCAGTTTGCCACTGATACACTGCCTGGACAAAAAAAGGTCACCATCTGGATTTAATTAAGCAAATAGATAAGAGCCTCCTATTGGATAATGAATGCATGGGTGATTATGTTTCAGCTGGCAACAAGTTATTGAACCCTAACTGATGCAGTGAGTAGCTTCTCATTTGTTAAACAACCATGTGGAAAGACATCCTGTGGTCGTGGAAAAGATGTTAATCTGTTTCAGAAGAGTCAAATTATTGGCATGCATCAAGCAGAGAAAACATCTAATTAGATTGCTGAAACTACTAACATCAGGTTAAGAACTGTCCAACGCATTATTAAAAAGTGGAAGGACAGTGGGGAAACATCATCTTCGAGGAAGGATTGTGGTTCGGAAAAAAATCTTGAATGATCGTGATCGGCAATCACTTAAACGTTTGGTAAAATCAAATGGTAGAAAAACTACAGTAGAACTCAGGGATATGTTTAATAGTGAAAGTAAGAGCATTTCCACACGCACAATGCAAAGGGAACTCAAGGGATTAGGACTAAACAGCTGTGTAGCCTTAAGAAAACCACTTGTCAGTGAGGCTAACCGGCAAAAACGGCTTCAATTTGCTAGGGAGCATAAAGACTGGACTCTGGAGCAATGGAAGAAGGTCATGTGGTCTGATGAGTCCAGATTTACCCTGTTCCAGAGTGATGGGCGCATCAGGGTAAGAAGAGAGGCAGCTGAAGTGATGGACTCATCATGTTTAGTGCCTACCGTACAAGCCTGTGGGGGCAGTGCTATGATCTGGGGTTGCTGCAGTTGGTCAGGTCTAGGTTCAGCAACGTTATGTGCCCAAAGAATGAGGTCAGCTGACTACCTGAATATACTGAACGACCAGGTTATTCCATCAATGGATTTTTTCTTCCCTGATGGCACGGGCATATTCCAAGATGACAATTCCAGGATTCATCGGGCTCAAATTGTAAAAGAGTGGTTCAGGGAGCATGAGACATCATTTTCACACATGGATTGGCCACCACAGAGTCCAGACCTGAACCCCATTGAGAATCTTTGGGATGTGCTGGAGAAGACTTTGCGCAGTGTTCCAAACCTCCCATCATCAATACAAGATCTTGGGGAAAAATGAATGCAACTCTGGACAGAAATAAATGTTGTGACATTGCAGAAGCTTGTGGAAACGATGCCACAGCAAATGTGTGCCGTAATCGAAGCTAAAGGCGGTTCAACGAAATATTAGAGTGTGTGACCTTTTTTTTTGGCCAGGCAGTGTATTTTCAAAGCACATCAAAAGAGATGAACTGTGTGATATGACGTGGTAAAAGTGACCCAGACAGTACGAACAACGCCTAAGGTGAAAAATAAAGCTTAACGTGGCTTGTTGTACTAAAACAACGAGCGATGAATTTCGGTAATACAGAGCCCTTATAACCAATAATAATGGGAGAGAAATGTAGTGTTCCTATGTAATTTTAGTACATTCAGCCACGTTATGCTTTTTTTACGTTAAGCTTTTTCGACTTTCGCGAAAAGCTGATTCTCAGAACCCCGAGCTACAGAACCACTACACGTGAAGTAAACACAGCTAAACACAGATATATGTATTGTATCTTAAAGTGGATTTGATGGTTATTTCACACGTCAGGCATAACATTATGACCGCTTTTTTAATATTGTGTTGGTTTCCTTTTTGTAGCCCCATACACAACAAACTGTGATGCACTGTGTATTCTGACACCTTTCTATCAGAACCAGAATTAACTTCTTCAGCAATTTGAGCTACAGTAGCTCGTCTGTTGGATCGGACCACAAGGGCCAGCCTTTGCTCCCCACGTGCATCAATAAAACTTGGCCGCCCATGACCCTGCCACCAGTTTACCACTGTTCCTTTCTTGGACCAGTGATTATTTTGATAGATACTGACCACTGCAGACCGGGAACACTCCACAAGAGCTGCAGTTTTGGAGATGCTCTGACCCAGTCGTCTAGCCATAACAATTTGGCCCTTGTCAAACTCGCCCAAATCCTTACGCTTGCCCATTTTTCCTGCTTCTAACACATCAACTTTGAGGATGAAATGTTCACTTGCTGTCTAATACATCCCACCCACTAACAGGTGCCGTGATGAAGAGATAATCAGTGTTATTTACTTTACCTGTCAGTGGTCATAATGTTATGCCTGATCGGTGTATTTACAAACACCATTTCCCAAAAAAATGGGGTAAATAGTAAAACAGAATTAAAAGAATCTTGTTAATTCTCTTGAATCTTTCACTGACAAAGTAAAAAGAATAGATTTAAAATCACTAATCCACTTTATTGTATTTTGTAAATATAAAGGCCACCAAAGGGGTGATCCTTTGGTCGATCCAATCATGATTTCCTCACCTGTATCCAATTTACTTGCTTATTGTGAAATGCTGTAACTTAAATATTCTACAAACCTTTCACTCTTATTTTGCCCCTGCATGTAGGACAGTGATTGAATGTGAGGATTGAGCCCAGGTCATTAGGACATTAAAGGTGTGGTTTTACTAATACTTGAGGAAAGCCTGAGCTGAGAATCAGACTAAAGCCATCTTGAGCAATCGCCACAAGAATTACAGTAACAAACAAGGGTTGCTGGAGCAATACAACCAGGCTAAAGGCTGTGCCACTGTACTGCCTGGACGCCAGGATTTAATCTGTACCAGCCCTGTGGCAGAGATATACAGAGAGATGAGGTAAACAGAAGAATAGTGTATAGTGCTTCACCAGTTGCATCCTAATCACTACGACTACTGCTACCGCTCCCTCCCATCATCTGTCGTAAAACACACACACACACACACACAGTTTCATTGTCTCTGTGTTGGTCTGGCTTGGTCTGCTTCACTTCCCACCATATTCTCTTTAATTTATATTACAACTGTCTGTTTGGGTCTTATCGACCTTGTATGATGTTCCTCTTGTCTCATCTGATCTACTGTCATATTGTCCGGTAACCTGTCTGTCTCTGTCGTCTTATTAAATGTTCGTCTGTCGTTCTATTTGTCATTTCTTTTTTGCCATGTAATTGTTTTTCTCTCTCTCTGTCTCTCTGTCTTTCATTCTGTCTCTGCTGCTATTTCTCTGTTTATCTCTTTCTCTTTTGGTCAGCCTCTCAGTCTGTCTCCGTCAGATTTATTATTGTTATTATTATTTTTAATAATTTTCACTTTCTTTATGTCTTGATAGGTCTCTCTGTTTCTTTTGTTGCCTCTGCTGCTGTCATTTTGTAGGTCTGTTGGTAGCCTGGTGGGTATCACTAGCTTTGGGCCATCAACTGAAAGGTTAAGAGTTTGAATCCCAGCTCTGCCATGCAGCCACTGTTGGGTCCTTGAGCAAGGCCCTTAACCCTCTCTGCTCCAGGGGGCGCCGTACAATAGCTGACCCTGCGCTCTGACCCCAGCTCCCAAACAAGCTGGGATATACGGAGAAAGAATTTCGTTGTACTGTGCACCGGTATATGCATATATGACAAATAAAGGCATTATATATATAATATGGTTTTTGGTTAGCCCTTTGATCTATCTATCTATCTATCTATCTATCTATCTATCTATCTATCTATCTATCTATCTATCTATCTATCTATCTATCTATCTATCTATCTATCTATCTATCTATCTATCTATCTATCTATCTATCTATCTATCTATCTATCTATCTATCTATCTATCTATCTATCTATCTATCTAATCTGCTGCTGTTGCTTCATTTGTCTTTTGGTCAGATGCCCTATTCCTGTCTTCTGCAATTAAGTGTTTCTTATATTTACATTGACTTTTATTTTATTGCAGACAGTATGAACCCAAGATATTTCATGTTTTGTTTGGTCATTTTCATTAATATTTGTCCATTCTTGCATATCTGGCCTGCAACACAGTCCAAAAACAGTTGGGACAGTAAAGCATTTACCACTTTGTAATGGTGACATTCTTGCAACACTTTAAAGAAATTTTGGCACAGGGGATACAAAAATATGTGTTTCAGGTGTTCTTTTGTCTCAATCATTCTGCTAAATATAATTGAAGTTCTTTATTATTCAGTTCAGTCTGTGATAAAGTCCGTAGTGAGCTCTTGACATCATCCAGACTGTTATCAGCAAGTCCAAAAGCTAGGATTTGTAATGGTATGGGGCTGTGTCAGTGCCCTTGGCAAAAGTAATTTACACATGTTTAAACAGTAACAGTATAGGGTTGTCGTTGTTGCATTTTTCATTTTAAAATTCTCCACACATTCTTTGTTTTGGACAGGTCAGAACTGTTTAGTATTCATACCCTTTTCTTCCTTAACCATGCCTTTGTAATGTGTGCAGCATGTGGTTTTGCATTGTCTTGTTAAAAAATGCAAAACGTCCCAAAAAAGATGTCATACTAAAAGCAAGCATACGCTGTTTTAAAATCTCAATGTACTTTTCTGCATTAATGCTGCCATCACAAAAGTGTAAATTAGAATAGAATAGAATCTTTTATTGTCACTATACACAAGTACAGTGAACTTTCGAGTGGCATCTCTCCAATAGAGTAGCAGCAGTAGAAGAAAGACAGTAGTAGTAATCACACAGAAAAATTATTTACACTCATTATTTAGACCCATACCATGACAGACCCTGGCTTTTGGACTTGCTGATAACAGTCTGGATGATATTTTTTGTCGAGAGCCATTGGCGTTCATTTCTGAAAGATCTATGCAATTCCTTTTTAAACTTTCTTTGAGAAACATTGTTTACAAACATTTCACCAATTTTCTCAGGCATTTTCTGACAAACTAGAGATCCTCTGTCTATATTTGCTTTTCAGAAAATCAGCCTTTCGTGGATGCTGTTTTTTAGGCATTTTCTCCCAATTTTTCTCCCGATTTAGTGCACTCAATTTGCTGAGGGATACCCGATTGCATCAGAGGAGAGCACTTTGCTGTACACGCCTCTTCCGACACATACACAGCCCTCCTCTTCTCACCCCTGCATTCTGCACAGGCATCTCTTCCGCCAGTCAGGGTCCTTACACAGCGTATGAAGATCCCACCCCACACATAAGCTGCGTCCGGAATCGCATACTTCCATACTCAATAGTATGCGAAATGAGTACGCGAGAGCGGTTAGTATGTCCAAATACATAGTATAAATAAAGAGGTACGCGAGAAGTACCCAGATGACCTACTTATTGGGCAGCCATGTTTAAGTATGCAAGCGATGCACACTTGCGGTCAGCTAATGTATCCCATAATGCAACTGGAGCTGCGTAGGCGTTCAATCGGAATAAGAAACAAGAAAGATAGCGGAAAACAGAGTCCTCTGTTTACAAGTGTAAGTAAGATAAATGAAATAAAACATTTTAAAGACGAATAAATAACAAAAACACGATAAATATCCAAAATTTTGGCGAGTGGGGTTTGTAATGAGTCTGTAACTATGGTGATATTACGTCATCACGTCCTTACATCATCATTTGACGTTAGTAAGATGGCGGATGTAGTACGTAGCGGTGTTGTGTGCATACTGCATACTTCTGTACTGAAAGTATGTACTTTTTTACCGGCCGAGTAGTGCATACTTCCTCCAATCTAGTACGTACTCTGTAAGTATGCGATTCTGGACGCAGCTATAGTCCGGCCCCCACCCTGCAGATATGGTAACCAATTAGTATCTGCTGCAGGCACTGCCAATTGTGCCCACCAGATGGCGCCCAGCTGACCGGTGGCAACGTCGAGTTTCGAACTGAGGAGTTCAGAAGTTGGTGTGCTAGTGGAATATCCTGCTGTGCCACCTGGTGTATACTGCTTTTTACCAAATCATGATTACAGTCACCTGTTGACATCACCTGTTCAAAATCACATTGTTTATTTATTAATTTTTTATTTTCTTTAATTGCTCAACTTTTCTGGAATGTGTTGAAGGCCAGAATGTATGCAGGAATGGATGTATGTTGACAAATAAAAATGGTTTGGGTTCATACTGTGTTCACTGAGGTTTTATTTCCATACCATCCCAACATTTTCTAATTTAGGTTTATACATTTTAATTTCATGGTACAGTATGTCTCTCTGTCTATCTGTCTTTTAAACAGACTTTGCTCCCTATCTGTTAATCTGTTTATCCATTTATTAAATCATTTAAATTAACCACTTTATCCCAGCAAGAGTCACAGTACAGTAGGTCTGGCTCCACCAAAAAACACTGGCCAAAAGGCAAGAATGAACCCTAGACAAGGGCTGCATCCGAAATCGCATACTTCCATACAGAAAAGTAGGCGAAAGCAGTACGTGAGAGTGGGTATGTGTCCAAATACATAGTATTCATTAAACAGTATGTGAAAAGTACCAGGACAGCCATTTAGGGGTATGCAAACGATGCACACGGACCGATAATCTATCCCAAAATTCAACTAGAGCTGTCTTATGATGTCATGCATCACATGACGTTGGTAAGAAGGCAGGCGTAGTAAGTTGAGGTTGCGTGCATACTGCACACTTGCATACTGAAAGAGCTTACTGCTTTACCGGCCGAGCAGTGCGCACTGCCTCGAATGTAGTACGTACTGTTTAAGTATGCGATTTCGGACGCGGCCAAGGTGTCAGTAAATGACAGGACATGACATTATTACTTACTTCCTAAACACCCAGGAAAAAGTGATACAGGCATGTTTTTGGAGGTGGATAGAAATCAATGACACGTGAAACCCCTTAAGGACAGTAAGCAGTAATCATATCTATGAGTATCATTAACTGCTGTGTGGCACCTATTCTACCTTAAGCGGCATCATTTTCATTGCTAGAATAAATAATTTAAATAAATGCTGATGCTAATCAAAACACTGGAGTTTTGTCTGACCACCAGCTATTTAAATATTACATCCATGGACATGTAAATAGCTCGGGTGCTAATGCACTCTGCTCCCTCGCTAAAAGGTTACGCTGTAGGCGAATTGACTGATGGTGTTACATTTTTTATTGCACTGGTTCCCATGGGAATTGTCAGTGTTGCGTTCTACAGCATTTGTTTTTTCGTCGTACATATAAGAAACCTGATATAAAAATGTCTTTTAATTGTTACTATAAAACTGTGTTGTGCATTAGAGTGTGCATGTGGTGTTATCCTCAAAGAAGCTTACACACACACACACACACACACACACACACACACTCACGATCAAAATGCCTCTTTTCAGCATCCTGCTAACATTATCTATCACCTATTCTGTTGAATTATCCCTGTGGAGATGAATCAGGTGAGTATCTGCTTTAGCGCCAGAAGGGATGGAAACTGATAAATCAAAACAACACCTTTAGAGTTGGACTCAATGGCTCAGCATGGTGGAGTTTTCCTTCCTTCCTGGGGAGATGAACAAATTAGGTGTCAGAAAGGGAATCCATTTCTGCTTTATCTGCTGTGTTTTTTACTCAACTCCAGCAAGGTTTAGTACTGGTTTACGTTTCCTGTAATGTGTTCCTGTAGTTCATGAGGTCTGGTTTGGTTTTGAATGTAGTGGATTGAGGGATGGATTAGGTGATGAATAGCATATTGGTACACCTGTTGCCTATTATTGGTTTTGTATTTAATACCACAATTATGTATGTGTTAAATTCTAGTACTTTAGGTTCACATATAAATCCACCTGCACTTGTCTAAAAAGGAGCTATTTCATTTACATTTGAATTATGACTGAATACAGTTTTGGACAATTGAACAGTTTGGACAATTGAAGGACCTTGCTTAGGGGCCCAACAGTATCTTAACCACTGAGCTACCACTGCCCATTAACTATAACTGCAAAGAACCAACTCACCCTGGTGCATTTGTGTTGTCTTAGCTTCCTGTCTGCACATCCTCACAATCCCCACAAAATGTTGCTGTCCTGGAGAACTTTTTAATTACATTACAGGATGCATTTCTGTGTATTGAAGCTACTCATGTGACCCAGAAACACTTGGTGCAAAGCAGGAATACCCTGGACAAGGCACCAATCCATCGCACTGCTTCAGCCGTTTTATTGCACTTGTAGCTGTTGAAGCTGTATTTAGGTTTCAAGTAGAATGGAATGCAGGGTAATGCCAATTTTTTGGGCTTTCTAGACTATCTTCAGAGATGGACACCTCGAAATGGTTAGCCAATAAGTGTTGTGCTCTACCACAGCATTACATCAGGATTTAAAATACACTGTAAACTGTTTCTGATTACTAGTCCAGTTCCTTAACCACTGGACTACAACTGCTCTTCTACTGGACAGCTGACCTAACCATTTCAGTTTCTAGGATAAAGCTTTTAGTAGAAAAAAAGTATAATTAATGGCATAATTATGCTGTAGTAAAAAAAAACAGATTGCATTTTTTGTTATCAGGTTTGCATGAACATTAGCTTGTTAATATAAATTCACCAGTTAGGTACAGCAGAGTTGGCAGATGTCTGTAGACCATCAGCAATGAGTGCAGAATGTTCAATTATTACAGAATAATGAAGCTTCAAATCATACAGCATTTCATTCAAACTACATAACGGTTTTGCTTATGCCTTTTTCTGTCATTTATTAAAATAAAATAAAATAAAATGCCCTGGTTACTTAGGTAAATTCTAGTTCAGGACAGATAAGTATTATATGACCAAAAGTATGTGAACAACTGACCATACGTTTGTTGGACATCCCATTCTAAAGCCATGTGCATTAATATGCAATTGACCTCTCTTTTTTTTAATTTTATTTATGCATTTTCTTTCATTTTCTCCCAGTTTAGTGTAGTCAATTTGTCTTTCGCTGCTGGGGGATCCCCGATTGCAGTCGAGGTGGGCATATTGCTGCTCACACTTCCTCTGACCCGCGTGCAGCCCTTTGCGGAACCCTTTTTTTACCTATGCACTCTGCACAGATGCCTCTCTATCTGCCAGTCAGGGTCCTTACACAGTGTTTGAAGACCCCGCCCACATAGTCCGGACATCCCACCCTAGCAGAACCGTGTCTGCTGCATGATTTAGCTTAAAAAAATAAATGTGGATGCATAAAGATTCATGGTTTATCAGTAAAGGACAATATAGATAAAATAATTCAGTTCTTACCCAGGTTGATAGAAATGTTACGCATCAATAATTCAGTTCTTTTTGGAGGGTTTTTTTTTTCAGAGCTTTTTCTCTTTTTTTGTGGGATCTAATACAAAAAAAAAAAAACTATTCTAAAGCCCTAGCATTCCAAAGCTTTTAAAGGTGACAGTTCCCCTTTTAACATGGTATAAAGTAGGAATGTAAAGTAGTAATGCTGTGTAGTATAAAGTAGGAATGCTGTAAATGTGAATGAACAAAAGATAATTCAAATCAATAGATCAAATCACTCGCACACAGTTTAAAGGAATTCTGCAGGAAGGTTGTTCCAAACATTTTGAAGAACTAACCATAGATCTTCTGTGGATGTAGTCTTGCTCAGAGCCTTCTGTTTCTTTATGTAATCCCAGACAGACTTAATGATTTTGAAATCAGGGCTCTGTGGGAGCCATATAATCACTTCCAGGACTCCTAATGACATTGGCTTTATGTTTGGGGTCCTGCTGCAGAACAATTTGGAGCCAATCAGACGCCTCCCTAATGGTGTTGCAAGCTGGATAAGTATCTGCCTGTAATTCTCAGCATTGAAGACACCATTAATCTTGATTTGCTGAAATGCAGCCCCAATATTGCAAGGAATCTCCACCATGATTTACTGTTGCACTGCTGGACTGGATCTGCTCATTTTGAAAGGAAGTAAGCATGGTGTCTTTCATCTGGTGCACTAAGTTTCCTTAGCCGACCACTGCATCTACGGTCCTCAACATTGCTAGTTTCTTTGTGCTTCTTCAAAGAGCTTGGGCAGCAAATCTTGAAACCTCAGTTTGCTTTGAAAGCTTTGCCTGGGAGAGACCCTGCTGATGCAGTATACCTACATTCTGCTGTGCTCAGTCTTGCCATGGTGTATGGCCTGTGACACTAAAGTGTCTTTCACAACCTCACATTTGTAACCCAGTTTTAAGCCTCCTACACAGCTGTTTCAGTGTATGACTGTGTTTTAATCATATGATGATCATTATCACCTGTGTGGTTAATCATACACATAAGTATAATCCTACAAATGAAACAAACAAACAAAAAACTATTAACCCTTCTATTTTTGAAAGCATACTGTGGGGGGTGGCCAAGACCTTGCAATGGATTGGGTTCTGATAAAGCGATAGTAAAGTGAATGAAAAGTAGATACAATTCTTATCACTGTAACTATCAGTGTACAACTAAACAATGATATTATTATTTCCTAAGTAATTAATTTGGACAAATATTATCACACAGGTTATTAAATATATTTTTTAAATAAATAAAATTCTCATTTAAAACTGTATTTTTGTTTAACATTATCTTTATATTTTATTAATTTATAATAGTTTAAAACAATTAAGTGTGAATGCAAAAAATAAATAAATAAATAATTATACTTTTTTCACAGCTGATATATATTATTCACCATCCTGTTTTGCCTGTCTATCTATCTATCTATCTATCTATCTATCTATCTATCTATCTATCTATCTATCTATCTATCTATCTATCTATCTATCTATCTATCTATCTATCTATCTATCTATCTATCTATCTAATCTAATCTATCTATCTATCTATCTATCTATCTATCTATCTATCTATCTATCTATCTATCTATCTATCTATCTATCTATCTATCTATTCTGTCTGCCTGTCTGTCTGTCTGTCTGTCTGTCTGTCTATTTTTGTCCATTCTTGCTGGAAATCAGACTTTAGCTGCTTAACAGTTCGTGGTCACCATCGTCTTAATCTCCCCTTTATGCTGCACCATAAATTATCAAGAATGAGACAGATCTGGACTGCAGGCATGCCAGTCAAGTACACACATTCTTTGTCTATGAAGCAGTTGTTGCATGTTTAGCAAAAAACCTTATGTATGAAACTCGCATACAGGCCTAATAGTACGTGTAAATGGTACATATCCAAATGAGGAGGATAACAAAAAAGTGCAAAAAAATTAAGTGTTCTATTCGATTTACAAAGTGTTTGTGTGTATATTATCTGCCTGTCAAAGCCAGATGTAAACAGGTAGAAACCGAGTTGCTGGAAGTGTTTGCAGACATGGGTTATTTTTTACTCTCAGATTAATAACATTAATGCTTTGTTGCAAAGCTATTATCAACAGTTACAGATTTGAGGTTTAATTTTGACCAATTTCTTTTGGTGAACCATCTTCAGTTCCCCAAAGTTAGAAGGGTCATCTTTCTCTTTAATATTCAACTTTTTCCAAACATAATTCTCTTTTTCAATCAATTGGTTCCACTCATAATGTGTCCGAAATAGAGAGCTTCAGTTTGGTTATCTGGGCTTGAATGAGAGGTGAGGTTTGATTTGGTTGAGGTTGTCTGTCTGTCTGTCTGTCTGTCTAATATTATTCACCCTCCTGTCTGTCTGTCTGTCTGTCTGTCTGTCTGTCTGCCTGCCTGCCTGCCTGTCTGCCTGTCTATCTATCTATCTATCTATCTATCTATCTATCTATCTATCTATCTATCTATCTATCTATCTATCTATCTATCTATCTATCTATCTATCTATCTGTCTGTCTGTTTGTCTGCCTGCCTGTCTGTCTGTCTGTCTGTCTGTCTGTCTGTCTGTCTATCTATCTAATATTATTCACCCTCCTGTTTTGCCCTATTGTTTTCTCCCATTGTTTCTTGATGACACTCACCACAGTCCTAACCAGGACAAAGCAGTTAGTGGAAATAAATGAATTAATGTGTGTGTGTGTGTGTGTGTGGCTGTCTTTGTTTATTCTTTTTAAGGTCAAACTCTTTATTTTAGCTGTTTTTTTTGTTATTTTGCTTGAAGAGATGAAATAAAAACTGGGGAGAACAACGTGTGTGTGTGTGTGTAGAAACATCTCAGAGGACATAGAAGATGGAGTGAGATGAATGTTAAATTACAGATGAACATCTGTTGTTTAGGCCATGTTGATGTGCCTTTATAGGCTGGTCAAAGACCACATAACATCCAGACTGCTTGTTCCACTCCAGTTTGCAGACTTACTTAACCGCTTCACTGATGATGCCATATTAGCAGCAACTCAATGTCGTCTCACAGACCCTAGACAGTATGAGGTGGAATAAAACAGATCTAAAACCATCATTATGAACACTAGAGTTCCCCACAGCTGTGCTTTGAGCCCTCTGTTGTTCACCCTGAAGCAATGAGACATTCCTGCATCATCTCTCTATTTATTTATTTTTGTTTTTTATTAATTTTTGACAACCCCAGATCAGAAAAATTTGGGACAGTATGGAAAATGCAAATAAAATAAAAATGCCGTGTTCCTTACTTTTATTTGATTGCAGAACAGCTTGAACCCAATATATTTCACGTTTTGTCTGGTCAACTTCATTTAATTTGTTAATATTCCTCCATTCCTGCATTTTAGTTCTGCAACATGTTCCAAAAAAAGTTGGGACAGGAGGAATTTAGGGCTAGTAATGAGATGAAAAAACTAAATAATGATGTGATTCCAAACAGGTGATGTCAACAGGTGATTGTAATCATGATTTGGTACAAAACGCAGCATCCAGGAAAGGCTGAGTCTTTGATGAGCCTGAGATCTTTGATCCCTCAGATGGCACTGCATCAAGAACCGCCACTCGACAATAGCTGATATAACCACATGGGTGAGGGATTACTTTGGCAAACCTTTGTCAAGCACTACAATACGGAGTTACATGCACAAATGCCACTTAAACCATTACTGTGCAAAATATGTTAACCATGTCCAGAAGCAGCGTCGACTTCTCTGGGCTCGGAGGCATCTAGGATGGACCATCACACAGTGAAAACATGTATTGTGGTCAGATGAATCAGCTTTCCAAATTGGTAAATGCTTTACTGTCCCAACTTGGAGTTGACCAGATAAAACATGAAATATCTCAGGTTCATACTGTCTGCAATGAAATAAAAGTCAATGTAAATGTAAGAAACTCTGTGTTTTTTTATTATTTACATTTTCTATGCTGTCCCAACTTTTTCTAATTTGGGGTTGTAAATAGAAATGAAGGTGAGTGCTATCTTAAGTTTATCTTATTATAAAGGAGGTTTTACAACCTGGCCAGATGAACAGCGGCACAACAAGAAACCAAACAAAAAGAATCAGAAATGTTAGCAGCTTTGCCATAATGGAATATAATCTGGTCTTTGTATTTCTGCATATAAATGTTAAAGTTAAATGTAAGTAGCAACATTTGTACTCAAATAGTACTTGTGAACGTTCAAGGATGTGTACCTTAAGAAGCAAACCAACAATAAGAAGAGAAAGACAAGAGAATTAAGCAAACAAGTTTGTACTTGATACTCGAGGATACTGGTAACCATTGAAGCTGATGGAGGATGGGGGTGATGTGGGCAGAGTGCTTAGTAAAAGTGAGGACTTCGGCTGCAGAATTTTAGCAGCTGGTTGAGCAGTTTAGCAGGAAGACCTTTAAAAAGGGGGTTGCATTAATCCAAGTGAGAGAAAATGAAGATATTTAACAACATTTTGGTATCATTGTCACTAAGCAGAGAGAGAAGTCCTGAAATGTTGCGCAATCGACAGAATGAAGTCGTAGTAACTGGATATTAATGAGCTCATTCTTGCACTAAACATATGAAAGAAATGTAACCTTTGTTTAAAGAAAAACCTATCAAACAGTATTTAAACATTCCTTTATCTGCATAAAATTAAAAAAAAAAAAAAAAAAAAAAAAAAAAAAAAACATTATATAATGTAAAACATCACATTTTTTGTTAAAAACATGCCTGGAATTCTGGAAGCTCTTTTTGCAGCCAAGCATTATGTATTACATTTAACAGAATTCCTAATCTAGCCTGTTATTAATTTAATCAACTGTTGGCCAGTAATGAAAAATTTTACATCTGTGCTGCAATGAAAGAGCCTAGACAATTACAGGTGCATTTTTCTGTCACACAGAACAAATGATAATTGGCAACCATATCCAGAAATAGCACCATTCTGGGTTCACCAAATCTTCAAATCTATCAATGGTACTTATTTGTAACAATTTCTCCCAGCAATAAATCTTGTTTGAGATCACAACTGGCCTTGTGATATTAAGCTGATACACCTTCTGCTTAAATTCCTTTAATCTACCAAAGAAAACACTCCAAGCTGGACATACACCGATCAGCCATAACATTAAAAACCACCTCCTTGTTTCTACACTCACTGTCCACTTTGTCAGCTCCACTTACCATATTTGTATGTTCTACAGTCACTGACTGTATTCCATCTGTTTCTCTGCATGCTTTGTTAGCCCCCTTTCATGCTGTTCTTTAATGGTCAGGACCACCACAGTGTAGGTATTATTTGGGTGGTGGATCATTCTCAGCACTGCAGTGACACTGACGTGGTGGTGGTGTGTTAGTGTGTGTTGTGCTGGTATGAGTGGATAAGACACAGCAATGCTGATGGAGTTTTTAAACACCTCACTGTCACTGCTGGACTGAGAATAGCTCACCAACTAAACATATCCAGCCAACAGCACCACGTAGGCAGCATCCTGTGACCACTGATGAAGGACTAGAAGATGTCCAACTCAAACAGCAGCAATAGATGAGCGATCGTCTCTGACTTTACATCTACAAGGTGGACCAACTAGATAGAAGTGTCTTATAGAGTGGACAGTAAGTGGACACGGTATTTAAAAACTCCAGCAGCACTGCTGTGTCTGATCCACTCATACCAGCACAACACACTAACACACCACCACCATGTCATTGTCACTGCAGTGCTGAGAATGATCCACCACCCAAATAATACCTGCTCTGTGGGGGTCCTGACCATTAAAGAACAGGGTGAAAGCAGGCTAAAAGAGTGTGTAGAGAAATAGATGGACTACAGTCAGTAATTGTAGAACTACAAAGTGCTTCTATATGGTAAGTGGAGCTGATAAAATGGACAGTGAGTGTAGAAACAAAGAGGTGGATTTAATGTTATGGCTGATCGGTGTAGTTCAAAGATCAAGACTGAGAGAGAAGGTTGGTCGTTGTAGGCTCTAACAATACAAAAAAAGTATTCAAGCACTTTACTTTTTTCTTATTTAATATATTTTGATTGCAAGTACAAAATATCCCATTCCTGTTTTTTCTAATAAACATTAATAGTGTGTAAAATGTATATATATTCATGTTGTACCACTGCTGTAACGAATGGGCCAAGACGTGATGAGTGGCGGACACACACGCAGAGATGATTTCAAGATATTTAATGATCACAAAAGACAAGACAAGGGTACACAAGACAAGACCAGACACAAACACACGACAAAGCTAAATCCTAATGCTAACACTAATATAAACACATGAACAATGCTAAAGCTAATGGACTAACACTGAGCGTGGACTAACACTGAGCATGGACTAACACTGAGCATGGCAAAACCAAAATCATGACAAGTCAATGTCAAAATCACCTCCAATGACTGGATAATTGGCAGTGGACCAATCATTTAAATTTTCTGCATTTAGCAGATGCCTTTATCCAAAGCGACTTACAGTACAGTTACAATATACAGTCTGAGCAATTGAGGGTTAAGGGCCTTGCTCAAGGACCCAACAGCTGCAACCTGGCAGTAGTGGGGCTTGAACCAGCGACCTTCTGATTATTAGTCCAGTACCTTAACCACTAGGCTACAGCTTGCCCAATCATGATAAGGGGATGTTGACTTGGCAGTGAAAACAAACACTCCTCTAACATGTGCTCCCGGAGAGAGGGGCGAGGCACATGAACATTGCTCCAAGAGCTCAAAGAGGCTTGATTCGTGACAACCGCTTTATCAGGGTCAGGGTCGTGTTGGGTTTGGGTCTGGGTTAACTGGCACAGTGATATTAGTCACCAAATATTTTTCACACTATTAATTGTTGGTTCTTTGTTTTTCACACTATTGTCTTGCTGGGTCTGGGTCTATATACACATTGAGTCTAAAAGTGTACTCTTAAAGTTCAATAATGAGTTCTAGACATTTTGAAACAGACACAGAAGATTCCCATCATTTCTAGCAGAAGTGGCATTGTTGGCACGGCAGTCTTAAACATTGCAAGGGTTTAGAGGGCTAAACAGATTCCCGCAAAAATCACCTTTGGGTAAAAAAAAAAGAACACAAGATTTAGTTAAAATGTGATATAAAATCATTAATAGTAAGATGTCAGTTTTGCGGAGAACAGCATGAGACTCCAGCACCCCTAATTATTACAGCATAACTAAAAAGGAGAACAAGGAAGTAACACAGCCATGAGGGCTTTTACAGGACATCAGTGCCCACATCCCCCAACAGAAGCCAATTTTCTCAAAGATTGTGAGTGTACTTTGGCCAGTAAAATGTAGTGTATTGGTGTTTAGCACATCAGACCAAAAAAGAAAAAAGGATATTTAGATGTACTGCAAGGATTATTGACTGAAGATGACAATGATCGGCTTCTGAGCATTTTTAATGCCTCGTAAACTAAATCCAACATCCTTTCATGTGGCAGTTCTGCATTTTGTAAGTAGCCAAGATTTTAGAATGGAATATCCACAGATGTTTCATACCAGAGGTTCCTCCATCTGGCTGAAACACATCACTACTTTGATTAGTAGGTGTGTTTGTGTACATTTTTGAGGTCTGGCGTGATGCTGTTATTAAATTCAATAATTCACTAGCATTGTAATCACTTGTGGTCTTTGGAATACATAGTGGACAGGGCAGACAATTTAGAGGAATTATTATTATACCTGATTTGGGAGGTGGTTGGAAGTACCTGGAAGAAACCCATGCAGACATAATAATGTGGCATACTGTTTCTCAGATGGTGGCCAAAATCTTATTTAGTATGTATAGGGATAGAGGTGTCATATAACCAGACAACCAACAGAGTTACAAAAAGGCCAAAGTTAGGGCCTTAGGGCCAGTCTTAAGTCTTAGGACAGTTCTTGCCAGTCTTAACAAAAAGTATGCAATAAGGGCTTTATAAAGCTAAAGTTCGGGTCTTCCATTTAGAAACAACTAAATAGTGGCACACTCTACCGACTATGTCATGATACCAAAGGTTTTGGAAATGGCTAAACATTTAATTATTATTCATAAGGATTTTAATGTCATGTTTCACACTTTGGTTACATTCATGACAGAAATGGTAGTTACTCATTACACAAGATTCATCAGTTCACAAGTTGTATGTCAAAAACAGTCATGGACAATTTTGTATCTCCAATTCACTTCACTTGCATGTCTTTGGACTGTGGGAGAAAACCGGAGCTCCCGGAGGAAACCCACGCAGACACGGGAAGTACATGCAAACTCCACACAGAAAGGACCCGGACCCTCTGCCTGCCGGCTGGGCAGCCACATGAACAACAATTGGCCTGTTGTTCATATAGGGGTGGGGTATTAAGCCGGATAGGGACTCTCTCATAACCGATGCAACTACGACCTCTGCTGGCTGGTTGATGGCACCTGCACAGGGGCTGGGAAGGAGTGCGTTGATCAGAGTGTGTATCTCCGTACACAGAGCTGATCCAGAGCTGATCTAGTCTAATTTAGGTGACAAAATGCATATGGCTGCTGCCCACGTGTTGGAGGGGGGCTTAGGTTAGCTTTGTTCTCCTCAATCAGAGCCAGGGTCGACATTAGTGGAGAGGAAGAATGACGCAATCGGGCAATTGGACGAACTTAAAGTCGGGAGAAAAGGGGAAAAAAATTATATATATATATAAAATATAAATAATAATAATATATAATATATATAATTTTATATATATAAAAAGAAAGGTCCTGCACCACCCCACTTGGGGCACGAAACCAGGACCTGCTTGCTGTGAGGCAACAGTGCTACCCACTGCGCCAAGGACAGCGCACATGTGTCACGACGTCACGCCTTCTTCAATTCTTGGGGGAAAGATGAGGATTGTGATTAGCCGGTTGTTGGCCATTCTTGGGGGAACGCTGAAACACGATTGGACAAGGTCCCCAAAAGGCCCCCAAAAATAGCGAGACTCTCAGCCGCCACTGAGCGCCACCGTGCCACCCATTCAATTATTAAGTGTCGACAGATGTTTGCCAATATAGTGTAAAAATTAGGGTGGATGAATGGAGCCATATACAGAAACGTCCTTGAACGTTCACACTGTTCGAACTTTCTTGGACATACAAACCTTCTCCACACTGTACACAAATGCAGAATGGGACAACAGTCCACCTTTAAACTTAAATCATATAACCAAAGTAACACATAGCATTTATGGAAGATCAAAAGAAACTAGTTCATTTAAAAAATTGAATTGTGGCATTGAGATAACCTGATTAGATCCATAATTAGAATCTAAATGAGTTCCTGCTTTTGTTACTTCTGTAATAACTGTAATAAGTGAGACTTTTTCATGGTATTGGCAGTATGGTCCTCATGAGAGATCAGGTAGTGTTTTTCCAAGGATGTCATGACTTTTTATCATGACATCAAAATACCTGGAGGACTCCTGGCACAGTGAGGAAAAGTAATCTTACTTGCTGTCTACTGCTCCTATTTATTGAACCATATCTCACCAGTGGGCACAGACAACCGATGCAAAGAGATGTTTAGTTGAGATTTTTCTATTCAGAAAAATGTAAGTCTGTGATGGCAGTTTTACAAAGAACAGCATGAGACTCCAGCACCCCTAATTACTACAGCATAACTAAAAAGGAGAACAAGGAGGTAACACAGCAATGAGGGCTTTTACAGGACATTAGTGCCCACATCCCCCACCAGAAGCCAATTTTGTATTGGTGTTTAGCACATCAGACTAATAGGTAGTATTTTGAGGTACTGCAAGGATTTTTGGCTGAAGACGACAATGATCGGCTTCTGAGCATTTTTATTGCCTCCTAAACTAAATCCAACATCCTTTCATGTGGCAGTTCTGCATTTTGTGAGTAGCCAAGATTTTAGAAAGAAATATCCACAGATGTTTCATACCAGAGGTTCCTCCATCTGGCTGAAACACATCACTACTTTGATTAGTAGGTGTGTTTGTGTACATTTTTAAGGTCTGACATGATACTGTTAATAAATTCAACAATTCACAAGCATGATAACTGATACAGTGACAGGCAATTCTATTTACTTTACTCAGTGAAATCTCTGACTTTAAGCAACAGCATAAAAAAACAGACATTTTCGAAAAACACATACTTATATTATAAATATAAATATAAATACAATCAAGAAAAATTGAATACAATATTAAATTTGTTCCAATATTCCATTCGCATTTAGAAAAATAAAAACCATTAATATTTTTTTTATTATTATTTACCGTCCACAAAATGCTTTTTAAATGCTTTTTAAATCAGTCTCACAAACACATGCACCAACGTGCAAATGCTAAATAATAATAAAACAAAACACACCCAACACTCTCTCACCCATACATTTTCCCCGGAAATCAATTCACTTTATTTAGGCCAAGGATGCATTTTCTTCTTTTAAAAAATCCGTTTTGATGTGGGTTTCTTGGCCCATGAAATATATATTTATATTTTATGTTCTGGTACATTTGCTTCTGTACTTCAAAAACATGTAATGCACCATTAGCAGTGCCATTAGCAGAGAGACAGTCCTTGTCATGACACTTCACTATGGATTTGATATCTTCATTTTATCATTTTGTGAGCATGTTGTAAAATCTTGTCTTGCGCACCAAATGTGTGGTTCTATAAACTTTCCAATGACATAATACTGTAGAACCAGTTGTTCTGACACAGAGGTTTAAGGTTTTTGCTATGGCCCTGTAGCTTATTCCATTTAGATATGCTGACATAATTTGTTCCTGTAACAGTGTCAGTCTCTCATGGACTCATTGTTTTGGTCTCATGCCCCCTTTCCAGTCTCCACCCCTTTTTTCTCATTGGTTCCCAGTCTCATTATCCACAGCTGTTCCTCTTTTGTCAATCACTAGTCTGAATATACAACCCCAAATCAGAAAAAGTTGGGACAGCATGGAAAATGCAAATAATAAAAAACACAGAGTTTCTTACATTTACTTTGACTCTTATTTGATTGCAGACAGGATGATCCTGAGATATTTTATGTTTTGTATAGTCAACTTAATTTCACTTATTAATAAACCCCCATTCCTGCATTTCAGACCTGCAACACATTCCAAAAAAAGTTGGGACAGTAAAGCATTTACCACTTTGTAATGTTTCCATTCCTTTTCACCACACTTAAAATATGTTTTGGCACCGAGGAGACCAAGTGATTTAGTGTTTCAGCTTTTATTTTATCCCATTCTTCCTGCAAACACGTCTTAGGATGTGCAACAGTACGGGGTCATCAGTATCGTTTTTCATTTTCCAAAAATTCACAAATTCCACAAATTCCACAAATTCTCCACACACTCTATTGAGGACAGGTCAGGACTGCAGGCAGGCCAGTCCAGTACCCGTACCCTCTTCTTCCACAACCATGCCTTTGTAATGTGTGCAGCATGTGGTTTTGCATTGTCTTGTTGAAAAATGCATGGACGTCCCTGGAAAAGATGATGTCCTGAAGGTAGCAAATGTTGCTCTAAGATCTCAATGTACTTTTCTGCATTAATGCTGCCATCACAAAAGTGTAAATGACCTTTGCCAAGAGCACTGACACAGCCCCATATCATGACAGACCCTGGCTTTTGGACTTGTTGCTGATTACAGTCTGGATGGTACTTTTCGTCTTTGGTAAGTAGCACATGACGTCCATTTTTTTTCCAAAAAAGACCAGGAATGCTGATTCATCTGACCACAATACACATTTTCACTGCGTGATGGTCCATCCTAGATGCCTTCGAGCCCAGAGAATTCGACGTCACTTCTGTATTGTAGTGCTTGACAAAGGTTTGCCAAAGTAATTCTCTGGCAATCTTTGCTCATCAAAGACTCTGCCTTTCCTGGATGCTGCTTTTGTACCAAACCATGATTACAATCAGCTGTTGACATCACCTGTTTGGAATCTCATCATTTAGTTTTTTAACCCCATTACTAGCCCTAAATTGCCCCCATCCCAACTTTTTTTTGGAATGTGTTGCAGGCCTGAAATGCAGGAATGGAGGTATATTAACAAATGAAATGAAGTTGAGCAGACAAAACATTAAATATCTCAGGTTCAAACTGTCTGCAATCAAATAAAAGTCAAAGTACATGTAAGAAACACTGTGTTTTTATTTTATTTTCCATACTGCCCCAACTGTCTCCTGTCTTCCTAATGGGTCGTTTTGATTTGGTCTGTGATTCCAGCTATGGTTGTCAGCTTTGCTGGTTTCTTTGTGTTTCCATGTGTTCTTGTTTCACTTTGTATTCCTGTCCTGTTTTTTGTCTATGACCCTGTCGTGTCCCTGGCTTGTTCTGCCTTGCTCTAGTGTTCAGTCTTGTCTCTTTCTGTTTTTTTGGATTAGTTTAGTTTCTGATTGTGTGTTCCCCTTGTCTTAGTATTATCCTAGTTCTTGATTGTATATTAAATCAAGAACTAAATTAGCTTCCATTGACACAATAATTATAGAATCCAATAAATCTGAGTGAATAAAGCCTTAGTTTCAATGATGATCTAATAACGTCTGTGTAGTTGTCTTGTTTTTCCTAATAAACATCATGATTTTGACATTTGCACAACCGTGTCTTGCTCACTCTGCCAGTCTTTTGTTACAGTTTCTTTGAATAGAGAGGACACTGGAGTTTTTTCTACAGCTTTGATATTTAGAACTTCAATACAAAACCCATTTCAAAGAGGTTGGGATATTTTGTAAAATGCAATACAAAGACAAATGTGACTTCTTAGCTCTCTTTATTTAACTTTTTTTTGTAATTCCCAAGAATCTGCTGCTGCTTGCAAAACCCCTGATCTATTCAAGAAAAGCCAGATTATCACAAACACCCTTATCACCTGCCAATGTTGTGTTCCCTCATAGAACCGAATAGCATACAGAGACCCACCGCCACTTGTGCAGGCACATGGACCAGTCATGGAGATTACATATGGCAACAGCAGCAAAACACCCCGTCAGACCCTCCCTTAAACACAGCCAATTGTGTTTGTGTGGATGCCTAGTTAGATCAGTGGATCTGTTGAGATTTGAACTCATGAGCTGGCATGTTAGACTGCTGCACCACTGAAATGCAGATTTTGTTCTTTACAAATAAACCCATAAGCAAATAGAACCAGTTTTCTAGGTCAGTTTTATCTGTATTAATCACCTACATTTTCCACACCTTCATTTATCTTCCCAGTTATTCTTCAATGGTCAAGACCTAATTACTTCAAAATTATTAACCTGATAACTACAAGTAACAACCAAGGAATACAGAAAATACTGCAGATGAAATTAAACCATAAAAGATCTTTTTCTTGAGGCAAAATATTGTTAGACTAAACATGTTTAAGATTGATTTATTATTGTAATGCTCGGCTAGGACGAGACAAGAGGGGCGGACACACACGCAGAGATGGTTCAAACAAAAGTATTTAATAATAACAAAAGACAAGGTTGTAAACAAGACAGGAAACAACAAGACATACAAACACATGACCTTTGCTAAAGCTACAGTGTATCACAAAAGTGAGTACACCCCTCACATTTCTGCAGATATTTAAGTATATCTTTTCATGGGACAACACTGACAAAATGACACTTTGACACAATGAAAAGTAGTCTTTGTGCAGCTTATATAACAGTGTAAATTTATTCTTCCCTCAAAATAACTCAATATACAGCCATTAATGTCTAAACCACCGGCAACAAAAGTGAGTACACCCCTTAGTGAAAGTTCCTGAAGTGTCAATATTTTGTGTGGCCACCATTATTTCCCAGAACTGCCTTAACTCTCCTGGGCATGGAGTTTACCAGAGCTTCACAGGTTGCCACTGGAATGCTTTTCCACTCCTCCATGACGACATCACGGAGCTGGCGGATATTCGAGACTTTGCGCTCCTCCACCTTCCGCTTGAGGATGCCCCAAAGATGTTCTATTGGGTTTAGATCTGGAGACATGCTTGGCCAGTACATCACCTTTACCCTCAGCCTCTTCAATAAAGCAGTGGTCGTCTTAGAGGTGTGTTTGGGGTCATTATCATGCTGGAACACTGCCCTGCGACCCAGTTTCCGGAGGGAGGGGATCATGCTCTGCTTCAGTATTTCACAGTACATATTGGAGTTCATGTGTCCCTCAATGAAATGTAACTCCCCAACACCTGCTGCACTCATGCAGCCCCAGACCATGGCATTCCAACCACCATGCTTGACTGTAGGCATGACACACTTATCTTTGTACTCCTCACCTGATTGCCGCCACACATGCTTGAGACCATCTGAACCAAACAAATTAATCTTTGTCTCATCAGACCATAGGACATGGTTCCAGTAATCCATGTCCTTTGTTGACATGTCTTCAGCAAACTGTTTGCGGGCTTTCTTGTGTAGAGACTTCAGAAGAGGCTTCCTTTTGAGGTGACAGCCACGCAGACCAATTTGATGTAGTGTGCGGCGTATGGTCTGAGCACTGACAGGCTGACCCCCCACCTTTTTAATCTCTGCAGCAATTGCTGACAGCACTCCTGCGCCTATCTTTCAAAGACAGCAGTTGGATGTGACGCTGAGCACGTGCACTCAGCTTCTTTGGACGACCAACGCGAGGTCTGTTCTGAGTGGACCCTGCTCTTTTAAAACGCTGGATGATCTTGGCCACTGTGCTGCAGCTCAGTTTCAGGGTGTTGGCAATCTTCTTGTAGCCTTGGCCATCTTCATGTAGCGTAACAATTCGTCTTTTAGGATCCTCAGAGAGTTATTTGCCATGAGGTGCCATGTTGGAACTTTCAGTGACCAGTATGAGAGAGTGTGAGAGCTGTACTACTAAATTGAACACACCTGCTCCCTATGCACACCTGAGACCTAGTAACACTAACAAATCACATGACATTTTGGAGGGAAAATGACAAGCAGTGCTCAATTTGGACATTTAGGGGTGTAGTCTCTTAGGGGTGTACTCACTTTTGTTGCCGGTGGTTTAGACATTAATGGCTGTATATTGAGTTATTTTGAGGGAAGAATAAATTTACACTGTTATATAAGCTGCACACAGACTACTTTTCATTGTGTCAAAGTGTCATTTTGTCAGTGTTGTCCCATGAAAAGATATACTTAAATATCTGCAGAAATGTGAGGGGTGTACTCACTTTTGTGATACACTGTAACTGCTAAGCTAAATCCTAAATCTAAACACACAAGAACAAAGCTAAATGCTAAACATGGAACAGGAACCTAAACCCTAAACTAAGCTAACAACATAGTACAGACAGAATTACTAAACAAACTAGACTAAGACAAACAGGTCAAACAAAACAAGACTTAAACAAAAAGCATGGACTGACTAACAAGAAGCATGGAATGGCAAAGCAAACTAAATCAAATTCAAAATAACAAGAGCGAGGAGCAAACAGACAGGACAAAAGCAAAGTCAGATTCAAACCAAACAACCATAAGCTACACACAGACCAACATGACCAAGATAAACCAAAATAGTCTCCAAAGTCTGAACGGAAACTGCCTCCTTCAATGCCCCCGAGCTCATCATCTCAGACGAGGTGCAGCTGGGCACAATCAGCTGGAGACCAATCACGATAAGGGGGCGTTGGCTTGCCACTGAAAACAAACTTTTTTCTAACATGTGCTCCTGGAGAGGTGGGCGTGGCAGGTGCACCAGAGTTCCAGGTTTCAGAAGCACATAGGGGCTGAAATTGTGACAATTATTTATAGTTTTTAATCACCCTTATTTTCCAAGATTTATTTTAAACATGCCCCTAATTAGGTGTAAGTGTAAGTGAGTGTACATTTTGAACCTTTTGAATTTTGGCCTTTAGATCAGTGTAAAGAATTTTTTTTTATTTTTTATTTCATTTTGAGGGTGGCACAGTGGCTCGGGTAGGTAGCACTCACAGCAAGAAGGACCTGGGTTCAGTTCCCAGGTGGAGCAGTCCGGGTCCTTTCTGTGTGGAGTTTGCAAGTTCTTCCCGTGTCTGCATGGGTTTCCTTTGGGAGCTCCGGTTTCCTCCCACAGTCCAAAGCTGCATGGGTGGTACCCACATTCCCATTAAAGCACCTGCAGAAAATAAATAGGATTATGTAAACAAAAAATACACTAGCGCACCAGAGCTGGGATTTCGAATACATCGTATCAAATATCAGCTCTGCCATTCGGCTGGGCTGGGCGGCCACATGAACAATAATTGGCTGTTGTTCAGGGATGGGAAAGTTGGACCAGGGTTCCACATAACTGGTGCAATTTTGACCTCTGCTGGCTGATTGATGCCGTCTGCACAGAGTTGAGGAATAATGCATTGATCAGGGTGTGGCTCTCCGTGCACAAAGCTGATCCGCATATGAACTCGCTTCGAGCAGGTGAAAAGAGGCAGTTGGTACTGCTCACGTGTTAGTTGCAAAGCTTTTCAGTCAGCAGTGGAGGGTTGTATCGGTAGAGGTAATGCGTAATGCAATCAGGGTAATTGGATACGACTAGATTAGGGGAGAAAATTGGGGGAAAAAATCTGAGAAAAAGAGAGAAATAAAAGAAAATCCTTTCACAACATTAGCGTACAGGTAGTGACCACTATCTTAAAAATAATGTACAATTGTTTTAAATAAAAAAGTGTAACATTAAATACACATTCTGCGACTTACTATTCTTCTCCATCAAGATCATATGTGATGCTACCAATATTACAAATATTAAAGCCAAATGGCCATGCTTTGTGCATCATTCAAGGATTTTTCAGAAGTCTGCACTATACAAAAAATTCTGTCAGGGTAAGCCTGGGGCACTTTTGGTAGGAGTTTGGTCACATTTAGTGTAATGTTCCATTGTTTTAACTTTTAATCACTGCAACCCCCTGCAACTCCTCATTGCAGACAGAGTGTTTCCCTGTATGCCATACCTGATGACGCCATACCCTGACCCTGGACCACAGTCATTCTACAACCTGGCCCTCTGCAGAACAAGAGCAAGGGTTGAAATGACCATCTGTAATGAATTAGGGCTAGACTTGACAAGAAGGGCGGACACACACGCAGAGATGTTAACTAACAAATTGTTTAATAATAACAACTACAATAAAGACAAGACAAGACAACACAAGACAGGTTTAAACAAGACAAGAGCAGATACAAACATATGTGACCTATGCTAAGCTAGATGCTAAAGAACTTGCTAAACACATGAAACAGGAACCTAAACTCTAAGTTAAGCTAACAAAGAACATCGCTAATATCCATGTTTAGAAGTCTTGTCTTGTTCATGTTTTGTTTTTAGTCAAACAGCCAGAAGCTAACAGAGAGGCACTAACATGAGCAAGGTCAAAAACCAAATCAAACCAAACCAAATTCAAAATAGTCAGGTCATAGTCAGTCATAGACAGGTGGCGCAGCAGTAAAAACACATGCTGGAACCAGAGCTGAGATCTCGAATACATCGTATCGACCACATGCGGCCACAGGAACAACGATTGGCCTGTTGTTCAGATATGGGCGGGACTAAGCTGGATGGGGTCTCTCTCTCATGACTGGTGCAATTACGACCTCTGCTGGCTGATTGATGGATCCTGCACAGAGATGAGAAAAGAGTGCTCTCAGGGTGTGTCTCTCCGTACACAACTCTTAGCTGCACTGCACTCTTCAAAGTGTAAGTGATAAGATGCATACGGCATGCTGCCCACGTGTCGGAGGGGGCATGGGTTAGCTTCGTTCTCCTCAATCAGAGCAGGGATCGGCATTGGTGGAGAGGAAGCATGACGCAATCGGGCAATTGGACGCGCTAAAGAGGGAGAAAAAGGGGAAAAAATGCAAAAAGAAAATTAAAAAAAAAAAGTCTCCAATGACTGGTCCACAACTGACTTCTTATATGTCTTACACATTACACCTTAAACGAGGTGCAGCTGTGGGTAATTAGTAGCAGGGGGCCAATCATAATGAGGGGCATTGGCTTCAGAATGTGCTCCTGAAGAGAGGGGTGTGGCACATAAACATGGCTCCAGGAGCACAAAGAGGCTGGATTCGTGACACCATCGGGATTCAGAAAGGCTCAGGGTCACCCCAGAGAGAGCATGTGACATTTGCATGGTATTGCACAACATTGTCACCATTACAAGAGAACACCATGCCATACCCCAGACAGATGCTGAGATTTCTGTTTACTTTCATGATTTCTTTATTTTCTGAAAATTAATAAATGCCAACAAGTTAATTTTCTTGTCTTTTTTAGATTAGATTAGATTAGATTCAGCTTTATTGTCATTGAGCATAGTACAAGTACAAAGCCAACGAAATGCAGGAACATCTAACCAAAAGTGCAAGATAGAGATTATTTACATATAATACAGTAAAAAGTGCAGTAGTGACCAGATAAGTAAAAAAAAAATGAAGGTGCATATATTAAAAACAGTAAACAGATAATGGTTGTACAGTGTATAGACTACTATATAATTACAAGGTGACTACTTATATCCAAGCAACTCAGTTTCTAGCCTTGTCTGTTTTATTTAAAGCTTGATGTTCTCAATCTGAAGATCACTCTTTGCAATTTGTTTCTCCAGATGGACCTTGTATAGATCCTTTACAGCCAGCTTGAAAGAATAAGACAAAAATATTGCCCATCACATTCTGTTAGAGGACAGTCACACACACACTATCATGGCAGATTAAATAAAAGGCCATGCTCTTTATTCAATGTATACTGTCCCTCTACAGGCCTCCAAGTATCATCTGTCACTCTGAAGCACTGGATATTGTTTCTGCATCACACTGCAACAGTGATTTGTTTTAAGGAATGGTATTCATACACATCAGGTGGAATCAAGAAACATTAAGATTACTTACAATTGCACAATGCTCAATTGCAGTTCAGTGCAGTTCTTAATATTCCACAGTTTATACACTAAAAACTAATAATTTACATGGATTTACATGTTGTGTCCTTGGGCGTTGTTGGCTCTAATGAGCTTCCTCCAGGAAATCCATGAGTTATAGGCCAGCCACTGTTCTGTGACAGCACCAGCTTTTCTGCCTGTGTAAAAGACGGTGCTGGTGGTCCCCCTCTTGTTTTGTGTGCTTCAGCCTTCTTCCTGTTAGCTACAGAGCCAGAATCAACCCTACGCCATGTCTAGCTGGAAGTAAGAACATTAGGTAGTTATGTACAAGTCATACCACTTTGTACTATGTTTTCGCACACATTAATATTCCCAGCTCCAGCGGTGTAAAATATAACACCCAATTCACATCCATGGTAAATCCTTTAATCGCCACTCCATTGAGAATGTCTTTTTATAGTTAATCGTGAACGTGCTTCTGCTGGGTTCAGTCTACTCAGAATTGATTAACCAAACACTGATTTGCTGTTCTGAAACCAAAAACTCTGGATATCACATGGCAAGAGAAGTGAACTTGGAGTTCAACACGCTTCCTGGAATTACCCCTCTGGAGTGAAAATCAGTTTGTTTGACAAAGCGGTTTGTTCGCCGAAGAGGTGGAAAGCGATACAATAATGAGTGCCTGCAGGAAACAATGAAGTATGGTGGAGGTTCCTTTGCAAGTTTTTGTCAGGATGAATGGTGTCCTCAGTGCTGGAAAATATAGGTATATATATATATATATATATACTGTATATATATATATATATACTGTATATATATATACATACATACAGTACATACATATATATATATATATATATGTGGGGAAAATAAGTATTTGATACCCTGCTGATTTCGTAAGTTTACCCCCTTACAAATAAAGAGAGATCTTGCATGGCGCTCCAGAGTGAGGGTGATATCGCACCAACAGTGGTCTCTTTCTCACCAAGCTTCTTGCTGTAGCAAAGAACAAGGCATCCTGGAGGTGATTATATGGCTCCCCATTAATCTCAACATTATCAAGTATGTATATAAGTACACTACTCAAAAAAAATTAAGGGAACACGTAAATCACACATAAGGTCTCGATGAATAAAAGATTCAAGTTGGAAATCTTTACTGATATAAATTGTGTAATTAGTTAGAAACAAAATGATATAACAACAGTCAATTGAAACCAAAATCATCAACTCATGGAGGACTGGACTTAAATTCATACCGAAAATCAAAGTAAAACATTGAAATCATAGGCTCATCCAAGTTCTACGGTGGCCGAGAAGTGCAAAACAAATTTACATTTCAGAAAACAAAATTACAAAAAAACAAAAACAAATTTACAACGAAAGCAAAAACAAATTTACAAGTGTTTGGGTACCCAGTGTTTGTTAATTTGTTTTGGCATATGTAAAAGTGTTTCAGCACTTGTAAATTTGTTTTCGGCATATGTCATTTTGTTTTCTAAAATGTTAATTTGTTTTGCACTTCTCAGCCGCACATTTCTTTTTTTTTTTTTTACCCCTTTTTCTCCCCTTTTTAGCGCATCCAATTGTTCAATTAGCATCGTGCTTCCTCTCTGTCTATGCCGAACCCTGCCCTGACGGAGGTGATTGAAGCTAACCCGTATCCCCTCCGAAACACGAGCAGCAGCCAGATGCATCTTTGCCACCCACACATTGACGAGTTTGGCGCCACCTAGCGTTGCATGCGGAGAGACACACCCTAAGTGCACCCCCTCCCATCTCTGTGTAAGCGCCTCCAATCAGCCGGCAGAGAACGCAACCGCATTCTGACAGAGAGAGACCCACATCCGGTTCTTTGTCCCACCCCCCACATGAGCAACCGGCCAATCGTTGCTCATATAGCCACTCAGCTTCGAACCGGTAAAGCAAGGCTGGATTCGATACGACGCTTCTCAGAATCCAGCCCTGGTTGCAGCGCGTTTCTTTTTACCGCTGCGCCACCTGAGCGGCTCAGCCGCACATTTCTGACGGAAAAGGTAGGGACAATAACACCGGAAGTGCGTGTTGCTTACCTGCTATCAATCAAACTGTTTGTCAGCGGTAAAGTGAACGGAGTTTGTGATGGTGACGATAAACAAGGTTTTGTCTAGTTTGTGGAAATCATTTTATCCAGTTGACCCGCTATTGTTTTTCTTGTGGAAAGTTATTAGATTGTGCAGATGTTTAGACGTGGCGTGTGCATCTCTATCTACTGTCCGCTCTTCTAAACATCTAAGGAATTCCCACAAGGAAAACAAAAGCGAAATAATGAAAGTAATTAACACAAAATGGACAAAACATTGTTTATTAGGGACGGAACATCTGATACCGAGGCTTTAAAGCTTGTTTCACTTTTGTAACACTGGACTCAGTGTATCGGAGCTTATATTAAAGCAGCATGTGCGGGACTGATGAAGCTTTGGTGCTGTGTTTTATCTCACTGATTATATAAGAGACAATCAAACCAGGGTTACCCACCGTCCTGTAAAATACAGAATCCTTCTTTATCTGGAGACTAAACGCCGCGTTCTGTATTGAACTGATACATGCTTTGTTCCGTATTTTTATCAATGGGAGACAGAGTGATGTGTATAAAAACAGAAGGAAACTGCTGTTTAATTAATTATATTAAGTAGTGTTCACTTTTATTCTTAGTAACGGTGTGTGTGCGCTGGTTATAGCAACATAACCTGTTTAATACACCGCTGTATGAGTAGCACAGTGGGCAGAGTGCATTGTTTTGCCTAAAATATTGTGGCGCCGGCGAGTAGGAAGGATAGCCTCAGGGCCGCAAGTGAGCTGCCTTTGGCAGTTCATTCAGTGGTTTAGGGACAGACACCCATTCATACACACATACAATCATACAACAGACAAACATATAGGCTACTTACCCAACCCTCACCGCAGCCACCCCACTCCCAACAACGGGATACACGGCTACGGTGAGCTTAGACACCACTGCCGCAAGGCCTTCTGGGTAAAACCTGTGCCGGCCCCCCAGTGGCGACGCTACACTGCCCCCTCCCTAATGGTCAACCGTCCCGGTGACCCACTCACCAGCGTCCACTGGGTGGCTCCATGTCCGGACCGCACCCCATTACACTGCCGAGCCGCCGTTCTACCCACTGCTGCACCTGGCCAACTGGAAAACCGCACTGACCCGGTCAGTGGGCAGGGCACAAGAAGACGAACACCGTCCTCTCAGCCGCCAGTAACACATGCCCCCGCAGCAACACCTGGGCTAGCGCAATCGGACAGATCGGGCATATTGGCTCACCAAACCATCAGAGCCACCCAAACACCACGATCCCACTTCTGACACCAATGTGGCTCCGGCGAGTAGGAAGGCGAGCGTCAGGGCCGCAAGTGAGCTGCCTTTGGCAGTTCATTCAGTGGTTTAGGGACAGACACCCATTCATACACACATACATTCATACAACAGACAAACATTTAAGCTACTTACCCAACCCTCACCGCAGCCACCCCACTCCCAACAACGGGATACACGGCTACGGTAAGCTTAGACACCACTGCCGCAAGGCCTTCTGGGTAAAGCCTCATGTGGTTCTGACTTATTATTATAAAGAATAAAAACAATAAATGTTAAACACCATAAATAACAACCCCCCCCCCAGGTATTTTCAGCACAATCAGGAAAAAAGCTTCAAAAGCTTAAATGAGGCTTCATCTGCACTCATACAGCGGTGTATTAAACAGGTTATGTTGCGCACACACCGCGTTACTAAGAATAAAAGTGAACACTACTTAATATAATTAATTAAACAGCAGTTTCCTTCTGTTTTTATACACATCACACTGTCTCCCATTGATAAAAATACGGAACAAAGCACGTATCAGTTCAATACAGAACGCGGCGTTTAGTCTCCAGATAAAGAAGGATTCTGTATTTTACAGGACGGTGGGTAACCCTGGTTTGATTGTCTCTTATATAGTGAGTGAGATAAAACACAGCACCAAAGCTTCATCAGTCCCGCACATGCTGCTTTAATATAAGCTCCGATACACTGAGTCCAGTGTTACAAAAGTGAAACAAGCTTCAACAAACCTCGGTATCAAATGTTCCGTCCCTAATAAACAATGTTTTGTCCATTTTGTGTTAATTACTTTCATTATTTCGCTTTTGTTTTCCTTGTGGGAATTCCTTAGATGTTTAGAAAAGCGGACAGTAGATAGAGATGCACACGCCACGTCTAAACATCTGCACAATCTAATAACTTTCCACAAGAAAAACAATAGCGGGTCAACTGGATAAAATGATTTCCACAAACTAGACAAAACCTTGTTTATCGTCACCATCACAAACTCCGTTCACTTTACCGCTGACAAACAGTTTGATTGATAGCAGGTAAGCAACACGCACTTCCGGTGTTATTGTCCCCACCTTTTCCGTCAGAAATGTGCGGCCGAGAAGTGCAAAACAAACTAACATTTTAGAAAACAAAATGACGTATGCCGAAAACAAATTTACAAGTGCTGAAACACTTTTACATATGCCAAAACAAATTTACAAACACTGGGTACCCAAACACTTGTAAATTTGTTTTTGCTTTCGTTGTAAATTTGTTTTTGTTTTTTTGTAATTTTGTTTTCTGAAATGTAAATTTGTTTTGCACTTCTCGGCCACCGTAAAGTTCAGTTAATTTCATCACAGCAACTCATAACGTTACTCAGTAGTCTGTATGGTCCCCACGTGCCTGTATGCACTCCCAGCAATGTCTGGACATGCTCCTGATAAGACAGCGGATGGTGTCCTGGAGGATGTCCTCCCAGACATGGATCAGGGCATCAGTGAGCTCCTGGACAGTCTGTGGCGTGACTTGGCGGTGTCGGATGCACTGATACATAAAGTGTAGGGCTCTGGCAGTGCTCCTCCTGTTCCTCCTCACACAAAGGAGCAGATACCGGTCCTGCTGCTGGGTTGATGCCCTTCTACGGCCCTGTCCTGCTTTCCTCATGTGACGGCCTGTGTCCTGGCATAGCACAACTCAATAGGTCTATGTCTTATTATAAACTAGTGGTTTCATATCTCAATAGGTCTACGTATTATTATAAACTAATGGTAGCACAACTCAATAGTTCTATGTCTTATTATAAACTAGTGGTACCATATCTCAGTAGGTCTATGTCTTCTTATAAACTAGTGGTATCATTTCTCAATAGGTCTATGTCTTATTATAAACTAGTGGTATTATATCTCAATAAATCTACAGTATGTCTTATTATAAACTAGCGGTATCAAATCTCAACAGGTCTATGTCTTATTATAAAATTATTATAAACTAGTGGTATCATATCTCAGTAGGTCTATGTCTTATTATAAACTAGTGGTAGCACATCTTGATAGATCCATTGATCTGCATCTTAGACATGTATCTCGAATATGTGTTTGATTTTTAACTGATTTATTAACGACAACAATAACAGCAGATCCAGAGTCTCAGGAGGACGAGGGTCCACATTTTGTACATATGTAGTCTGGGTGTGATTAAATTGGGGTCACATTGCACCTGGGGAAAAAAAGCAGGTTATAAATCGGTAATCTGAAAATGATATATTTTATCATATAGACTAGTGGTGTCATATCTCAATAAGTCTATGTCTTATTATAAACTAGTGGTAGCACAACTCAATAGGTCTATGTCTTATTATAAACTAGTGGTGTCATATCTCAAAGGGTCTATTTATTATTATAAACTAGTGGTATCATATCTCAATAGGTCTATGTCTTATTATAAACTAGTTGTACCATATCTCAGTAGGGTCTATGTCTTATTATAAACTAGTGGTAGCATAACTCAATAGGTCTATGTCTTATTATAAACTAGTGGTGTCATATCTCAAAGGGTCTATTTATTATTATAAACTAGTGGTATCATATCTCAATAGGTCTATGTCTTATTATAAACTAGTTGTACCATATCTCAGTAGGGTCTATGTCTTATTATAAACTAGTGGTAGCATAACTCAATAGGTCTATGTCTTATTATAAACTAGTGGTACCATATCTCAATAGGTCTATGTCTTATTATAAACTAGTGGTATCATATCTCGATAGGTCTACATCTTATTTTAAACTAGTGGTATCATATCTTGGTAGGTCTACATCTTATTATAAACTAGTGGTATCATGTCTCGGCAGGTCTACATATTATAAACTAGTGGTATCATATCTCAGTTGGTCTATGTCATTATAAACTAGTGGTAGCACATCTTGATAGATCCATTGATCTGCATCTTAGACATGTATCTCGAATATGTGTTTGATTTTTTTAACTGATTTATTAACGACAACAATAACAGCAGATCCAGAGTCTCAGGAGGATGAGGGTCCACATTTTGTACATTTGTAGTCTGGGTGTGATTAAATTGGGGTCACATTGCACCTGGGGAAAAAAAGCAGGTTATAAATTGGTAATCTGAAAAAGATATATTTTATCATATAGACTAGAGGTGTCATATCTCAATAGGTCTATGTCTTATTATAAACTAGTGGTAGCACAACTCAGTAGGTCTATGTCTTATTATAAACTAATGGTGTCATATCTCAATAGGTCTATGTCTTATTATAAACTAGTGGTAGCACAACTCAATAGGTCTATGTCTTATTATAAACTAATGGTAGCACAACTCAATAGGTCTATGTCTTATTATAAACTAATGGTAGCACAACTCAATAGGTCTATGTCTTATTATAAACTAGTGGTACCATATCTCAGTAGGTCTATGTCTTCTTATAAACTAGTGGTAGCACAACTCAGTAGGTCTATGTCTTATTATAAACTAGTGGTAGCACATCTTGATAGATCCATTGATCTGCATCTTAGACATGTATCTCGAATATGTGTTTGATTTTTAACTGATTTATTAACGACAACAATAACAGCAGATCCAGAGTCTCAGGAGGATGAGGGTCCACATTTTGTACATTTGTAGTCTGGGTGTGATTAAATTGGGGTCACATTGCACCTGGGGAAAAAAGGCAGGTTATAAATCGGTAATCTGAAACAATGCTGTACAAATGAATAAATAATGTTCACAATGATTTAAAGAAATTTGCATAGTGTAGCTGCTCTAAATATTTATTATTTCAACCATGCTATTGTCAGCACTGTCTTGCAACATGGAGAAAATTATGCAGTAATCCTCTGCAATTTCTATAAATGTTTTTTATTTATTTACTAACTTCATACTAGCCATAAATGTAGTGTTTGTTTGTGCATAGGGTTAGGGTTAGGACATAATAAATTTATTTAATATTGAAAGGACACTATTATAGAACTTACATTGATATGTAAGCAGTGAGAAGGCCATTTACATTCCAAATTTCCAAACTTGAGCAAAAAAATATGAGTAACTGGAGGTAAGATTGCTATTTACACTATTTAATAACAGGCTAATGTCCTGTTGGGTCAGTATGTGTCAGTCTTCTTTAACTTTTTTATAATCTAAAACATATTTTAAAGTTTCCTAAATTAGACCATGAACACAGCTTGCCCATACGGTCACAGTTTCAAAACTTAAGCTTTTTTGTTCATAATTAGAACTGTATTGACTTTTTCATGCCAAATTCCATAACAAGTACAGCTGGAATGGATTTCCATTATTTTATCAGTATAGGAAATCATTCTGAAATTATCTGTGGTAATCACACATTTGCCACAAATGCAGTATATAGAGAGTTGCCTGGAAAAAAAGGAATATTCCACTAACTAAACATCAGTCCAGTAAGCTCCAGTGTTTACAGGGTACAGCTGGAAATGTAATCTGTTTGAAAAGTTTAATAGCATATTAACGAAGGTTCTGTAAGTACTTGTATCAGAAATAGCTACTTTACTATGACATCTGAACTGTCCACCAAACAAAGATGAAGCAACAACTACACTTAACTAATGTACAGGCTTCTGTCAAACTAAACACACAAGTAGCAAGCAAAAGCATATATTTAATAGGGTGCCTGTCTCTCACAACATACTAATAACTGCTTAATACCTTAAGCTTTGGGCTATTAACTGAAAGGTTGAGAGTTCGAATCCCAGCTTTGCCATGCAGCCACTGTTGGGCCTGTCACTGATAAAACAGTTAATATGCTTGAGGTTTATGGCTGGCGTATGCAATTGATGGCAGGCAGGTAAAGGAGTTGGTAGATACAAGCTTAATGGTTTCACTAATTTGGCAGTGCTCTGCCTCAGCGGAGGCGTCACGCTGGTGCTCAGTGGGAGTCATCAGCATGGGTCCGATTGAACAGGGCACCGATTCAACTGCGCCCACACTGGTTGCCGTTGGTGAAAAGAAAAGCTGCAAGAGAAAAGATCAAAGAAAGCTGGAATTATCGAGCCATCAAACAGCCCATGGACTGCGCCGGCAGCCCTGGTCTGAAAGAAAACTAGAGATTGGTGGTTTTGTGTGGACTATCGCAGACTTAATGCAGTGACTCATATCCATTACCTTGCATCAATGATGCACTGAACTGGGTGACTGGGTCAGGTTGGTTCATTTTGTTAGATTTGAGTAGTGGTTATTGGCAAGTAGTGTTGGCAACAGAGGCTAAATTAAAAATGGAGAGCTTGTGGCAGTTTAAGGTGATGACTTTGTAATGCACCAGCTACATTTGAATAGTTAATGGAGCATGTTCTGGTCAGCTTTACAAGAAATCAGTGCATGGTGTATCCTGACAATCTTCTGGTGCATGGGCCTCACTTCAAAACCACTTTGGACACTTTGAAAAGGGTATTTGCCACTATCTGAAACTGCACCCTAAAAAAATGTAACCTGCTGCAACACAAAGTGTCTTATCTGGGGCGCATTGTAAGCGTTAAAGGGAAGGCCATTGACCCAGCGAAAGTGAAATTGGTGCAGTGTTGGCTGGCACTAACAAATGTGGAACAATTTGTCCACAAAGTTTTCTGGACCTAGCATCATACTACAGGTGCTTTGTTAAGGGCTTTGCTGACATCTCTGCTCCGCTGCATAAGGTGACTCAAATAGGTGACAAAACCCAGGATTGGCATGGTGATGAGTGCCATCCGCAGCTACTGTAAAGCTTCCTTTCTCTCTGGTGTCCACTTAAACATAAC
Organism: Trichomycterus rosablanca; assembly: GCF_030014385.1. NCBI lineage: Eukaryota > Metazoa > Chordata > Actinopteri > Siluriformes > Trichomycteridae > Trichomycterus > Trichomycterus rosablanca. The sequence continues at coordinate 25,209,909 of NC_085990.1, read as the reverse complement.
CTCCTCTCTCCATTGTTAGAGTGGCAGCAAATGTGTCATTGCTTATTGCAGTTGGGGGCTCTTCAGACCTAAGCGAAATTATTGTGTAACCCAGAGGGAGCTATTGGCAGTGGTTGCTGGCTTAAAACAATTTAAAACTTATCTGTATAGTGTGCCGTTTGTGCTCTGGGCTGATCATGCCCCGATGACGTGGTTGCTGCAGTTCAGGGAACAGGAGGGGCTGGTGGTGCGGTGGCTGGCTGTTTTGCAGAAGTATCAGTTTGTGATCCAGACGCTCCTTCCCGAACTACCATGCCAGGAGTCGTGCCGTTACTGCGAAAGGTTAGATGCTGCCCTGGGCCAGACAGAGAAGTGTGCGGCTATGGACGTGGCGGTGGTCGGTGCTAAGGTGGTGGGGTCAGTTTTGGGAAGCTGAAAGATGCCAAGGAACCACAGAATTGAATTGAATTTGTTGACAGTGGGGGAGGTGGGTGCTGACATCCTGTGAAAGCCCTCATGACTGTGTTACCTGCTAGCTCTAACTTTTAGTTATGCTGTAATAATTAGGGATGTAGAAGTCTCATGCTGTTTTCTGCCAAACTGATATTTCATTCTTAGTGAATTCATATCACTTTTTAACTACATTTTCTGTTGTTTACCCTGAGGTGGTTTTGACAGGATCTGTTTACCCACCTGAGGTTGAAGCCTGCAGGTCAAGGCTGCTCTGCCAACAATGCTGCTCCTGCTAGATGTGACAGGAACTTGGTGTTTGCAAAATCTCCAGAACTCACTATGGATTTTATCACAGACTGGACTGAATAATAAAGAACTCTAATTGCTTGTTTATTCTTTTTGCTAGTTATAACTTTTTTTTTGTTTTAGTGTTGTGTATGTATGATTTGTGTAAATCATATTCATTCAAATGATTTTCCAGGCCACCCTAGGAGGATTAGTCCTTGCTGAGTCAGCTTCATCTTAAGGTTTCTTCCTGTAATTTTAAGGGATATTTTCCTTGCCACTGTCACCCTCGGCTTGCTCAAAAGCAGTTTTTGGTCTGTCATTCCTGGATTTTGCTTTGAGATAATGTCTGTTGTAAAAAGTGCTATACAAGTACATTTTGACTTAACTTGACTCCTCGCAGGCTGACCATTAAGCTTGTAATTATACAAGCGTGGAAGATCGTGATGGTAAGCTGCACAGTCACTGGGTGAGCCCGCTTCCAGGCACCCAGTCAGAGGCCAGCAGAAATGTAAAGTATTTAACGTACAGAAAACAATTTGGGTTTTTTAGACTGATCGAACTGTGTGCGAAGTTTCTTACTGTTAAAGTTGTGGTCTGTTTACCTTCACCGTGGTATTGATTGTAATTAAAAACCCTACCCAATTTTAGGCGTGTATACAGCCTCGGGTTGAGTTCAGATATAGCTCTAATAAATGAATACAATTGGGAAGGCTGAAAATGCCTTCTGACTCATGTGGTTGCAGTGTGTTGTTAACAATATGCACCTAAACGTGTTCTAATTGTAAAGAACAAATAAGTCTCACCACCTAGTGGAAAGGAGGCCAATTACAAGTGAGAACAATTATATCCATCCACAATTGTGAATTATAAGTCATGCATTTTTCTTGAATATGTTTATAATTACTCACTCACTTTCTTAACCGCTTATCCAATCAGGGTCGGGAGGGGGTTGGGGTGGGGGGTTCTGTGCTGGTGCCTATCCCTGCTTTTCAATGGGCACAAGGCACACAATAACACCCTGAGTGGGGTGCCAGTCCATTGCAGGGCAGACACACATACACACACACACACCCATTCACCTATAGGGCAATTCAGTGTCTCCAATTAACCTGACTGCATGTTTTTGGACTGTAGGAGGAAACCGGAGCTCCCGGAGGAAACCCACACAGACAACATGCAAAGGGAGAACATGCAAACTCCGTACAGGAAGGACCTTGACCTTCTTGCTGTGAGGCGACAGTGCTACCCCACCGAGCCACTGTGCTGCTCTGTTTATAATTATTATCATTAATTTTTGATGATTTATGTCAGGGTTGACGTAATTATATATTAACACATATTTAGAATGTCAAGCTGATAGGAAATTTTGCATTATTTTGCATGTTTTTTTTATTACTAATATTTCATGATGGTTAAAAACAAGTAAAAAAAATGCCTCTGTGCCTATAGCACTATAGTTTAAAATTTGGTACTGATCACATGAAGAAAAAGGAACTAAATGAGTCACTTTCTAGGAGCGGCTAGAAGCACCATTCTGTGTGCTTCATAACAGCTGCAGCCCTATTTATACAAAGACAGAGAAGTTCCTGGGTATAATTGAAAGTAAACACTAATGGGGAATTAGGAGGCAAAGCTACAAGGTACACACCACCACCAAGCTACAACTTTTTACACCAAATAAATCTTCTACATTTTTTTTACCTGGCTGCTACCATATTTAGTGGTCGCACTGTGAATCTGATCTACATACCAGACTTGGCAAAGTTTTTATTCTGAATAATGACCGGTCGGCCAATAGCACTGATGAGATTGCAACACCAGATCCCTGGATCTTGGTGGTAGTGAGCTAGAATACTTAACTGCTGTTCTACCAATGCACACTAAATGAATCATCTACACAATATGGACAAAAGTATTGGGAACCCTGAACATGAGCTTGTTGGACATCAAGTCAGGTCAAGTCAAATGTATTTGTATACCACTTATTACAATATGCATTGTGTTAAGAATGCCTTTTTTTTTAAAGAATGCCCAAAACTTACAATCTTCCAATGTCTACCAATGTACTGATGTCTGTTAGGATTTTAACAATGTGATGGCACCACAACAAAACACAGCAGAGCAGGAGGGGAGGAGCGAGGTGAGCATGTAAGATGTTAGAGGAGCTGCTACTGTCTGTACAGACATGGTCTTCACTTTCTGATGAAACGGGAAAAACGTGCTGAATGTAGCGGAGAAAAAGTTAACCTAAAGTATCGATCCCATCACACTAGTATCGATCCAATACCAATACCAACATTGGTATCGAAAATATAGATATTTGGATCAATCCGTCCACCACCACTGCATGGCAGAGCTGGGATTCGAACTCTCAAAGCAACTTAACAAAATCCAGAAACAAACAAAAAAACTAACATTTATGCTGAATTTCCCTCTCTGTCCTTTGAAGCTTTAATATACTCCACTCTTCTGGGAAGCCTTTCCACAAGACTTTGGAGTGTGTTTGTGGGAATTTGTGCCCATTCAGTCAATACGGTGTCAATAGGGTGACTTAGATCAGGCACTGATTTTGGAAAAGAATGCCTGGCTTGAAACTTCAGTTTAGTTTAGCCCAAATGTTGCTGTATGTAAATTTTGACCCAAATAATTCTCAAATCATTTAGCCACTAAGAAATAACTGAAATCCTAAGACTGCCATGATTAGTACATAACGTGATGAATTTACAAAGCTATCCTGCAATGATTGGTGACCCATGTATACTGAAACTGGCATCTGGTTCGTAGGTACATGCAAATGTCCCTGCTGTCCGTGGTGCATTAATAGAATTTTATAGCAAACATATCACAGATCACAAGAAGTCATTCATTTCTCAGAGGCCTAAAAGCTGTTGAGTCTTGAGTGTGATTATGTCTGACATAGTGCTTCCTCACATTCAAGGCCAAGGCAACAGACCTGACTGAACTTCAAATTAGATTGTGTCTTTGAAGCGTGCTGACAAAGGGCCCTTTTTGACACGCTCTAAGGTCTCTGACAAACACCTCAGGGCCTTTTCACCATCATTTTCCTTGCCTCTCTGATCACTCCAGCTCACATTTTAACTCACCATTGAAGTCAGCTGAAAGACAAACGTGATGGAATGCCATTCCACAGAGTTTCCTGCTTCAGAATACCAATACTAACCCCTGCCCTTTCCATCTTGCTCTGTTTGCATGTGAAATCGAATGCATCAAACTTTGTTTAAAGGCAGACTTATACAAACTTGCAATTAGAGGCAGACTTAGCTGGGTGTAAATATGAGCATCTCCAGTCATGCCTCTTCTGGGCAGTTTAAAGATCATGGGTTCATCTTTGGAGCCTTGATAACACTTGCACACAGTTTATGTAAGGTAATGACTTGTTAGTAGATGTGTTAGCAAGTATGATCAGGTTCCCCTTCCTATGTTTTTAGTTAGCAGAGAAGAAGAAAGATGCTCAGGTGAGAGATGGTTTGCCAGATTAGCCCGATTTAGATCTTTTGGCATTAGTAACTTTATGCCCTAACTATAAAAAAAATCTTCATCACTGGGTGACTGGCAACTGTGTAGAAAACCCTCACCTTGGTAACAGAACCTGCTAAATCCCTAAATCTGTGGCGGTTCTAGGAAGGGGGGGGGGGCAGCGGGGGCCAGTGCCCCTGTGACAACCAGCTTGGCCCCCCCTACGGCCCCCCTAGGAATACAGTATATGTAACTCAAATTGAATATGAAAAAGAAAAAGGACTGAATAAATGACATTTAAGCAGAGCAAATGCCTTAAATAGTGATTCTTTGTTGATCTGTTTACATCAAACTCAAGAAAATGTAGACTGAAAACTGCATAAATAAAATAAATAAATTCTATTGAATATCGACTGTTTCCTCTTAATGCCCACAATGCACATTTGGGCAGAAAGTAATTGGCCCCTTTAACATAGCCTCTGGACCCTGCCTGGCCCCCCCACCTCACATGGTCTAGAACCGCCACTGCCCTAAATGTCACACTTAATTGTAGTCTAGATTATATGTTATGTTTGTGAAATGGGCCCACCTGCTCTGAAGCTTGGCAGCGTGGCCGAGTTACAGAATGATATCCCTCTGCCCTGCTAAATATAGTTGGCAGCAGGGACATGCAGGCTCAAATGACTGATGTGTTGGTTCCTTTTATCTGGCAGTTACCTGTGCCTTGTTGAACATTCATTCTATTTATAACATTTTTCTCCCCACAGATTTGCAGATTCCTCTGTTTGACAACCTGCTCCTTTTCTGAAACTGCGATGCTGGGCTCTGTTCAGTCTGGTTTTCTGCTGGTGCAGGATGCAAGCATAGTTTATCTTTTTCTGGGGAACTTAGCTGGTGTCATGGCACCTTCCAGGCATCACAAGGGAACCACACTGGATAAGCAAGCTGCTCCAGAGGCGACGTGATGGCTCTTTTTCTGAGCAAACCCACATTTGTTCTGTGTTTTTTTTTCTATTGTTCTGAGAACTTGGCTGTCGCAGGCGCTCAGGTGACAACCAATTCTCAGTTCTGCACTATCACTGTTCTTTCACCTTTTGTTGTGGCTGCAGATGCTTTTGTGTCTTTGATTTGTTGTTTTGTTTCTGTTATTTTTACACTGATGTGTGTCTGTGCTTTTTTTCATAACTTTATGGATCTACCTTGGTTTAGCATACTGCAAGAATGATCCAGTATGACCTTCTGGGACGACCAATAAATATGGAAGAAGCCCAAAGGGAAATAATACTTGTTCTACTACTACTACTACTACTACTACTACTAAAAAAAAAAAAAAAAAAAAGGTCAACAGGCACCAATCCACAATAACAGATATTTTCTTGATCCAGAAGAGAAAAGAGAATGTATGTGTATCACAATTGATGTCAGCTCATCATCTAAAACTAAATCCCAGCAAGACAGAGCTGTTACTTATTCCTGGAGATCAATCTCCAACTCAGGACCTAGTCATCTCTCTTGATGACTCCCAAATCAGACTGATAATGTAAGAAGCCTTGGTGTTGTCCTGGATAACCAGCTGACCTTCTCTCCTCGTGTAGCTCACATGACAAGATCGTGCCGGTTCCTCCTCTACAACATCAGAAAGATTCGGCCATTTCTCTCCATGGAAGCTACTCAGATTCTTGTGCAGTCACTTGTAATCTCACGGCTGGACTACTGCAACTCCCTCCTGGCAGGGGCTCTTTATGTCCACTATTAAACCCTTGCAACTCATTCAAAATGCAGCTGCTTGCCTGGTTTTTAACCAACCTAAACACTGCCACATCACCCCACTGCTGCATTCTCTTCACTGGCTTCCTGTAGCTGCAAACATTCAGTTTAAAACACTCAGTTCAGTTTTGCTCACCTACAAAGCCAAAAATGGACCAGCCCCAAGCTACCTTAAAAGTCTAATCAAAGTCTCACTCGACTTGAGCCTTCATCCAGGACTCGAGGAAGACAAGCATCAAGGCTTTTCTCTGTACTGGCACCCAAGTTATGGAACAAGCTTCCTCTGTCTGTCCGAACATCTGAGTCTGTTGCCGTCTTCAAAAGATTAAAAACCGAAAAACCAATTAAAAAACGAACTCTTTACTAAGCACTTAAGATGACATGTACTTACTAAGTCTTATTCATTTCCTGTTTAAAAAAAACCCTTGCTCTCAGGGTTTCAGCAGATTTGTGTTCTTGAACTGTTGTCTACTTAAACTAGAGCAGGGTTTTTCAAACTCTGGGTCGCCAAAAAAAATGGGTCACCCAAAAATAAATAAATAATTAAATAAATAATTAAAATAAATATATTTTAAAGGATTTTTAACAGGCTCACATAAACAGGATTGTTTTTAACAGGCACATCATAAACGCCCCCTAGTGAAGGCTTTATTACAGTGCTGCAGCTCAGATCGGTTGAGCCTAGTTGCTGCTGTTCAAACCTTTTATTCAGAATAATATCGGAGCTGAAAAATGAATAGGCCAACTGCCGGTAGGCGTTGCTACTGAGCCAGTCAAGAAAAAACAAAAAGTTTGGATTTGTAAACTGTTCCAGTGCAAGTAAAGATGCTAAGCCAAAGTGCCAGCGAACGGAAGTTTGAAGCCAGGAAAGTTACAATGTCATTTAACCACCCGTCATGGTGATTTGGTGGTAAACCCTTGTAGTTTTTTCGAAGGAAGGCTCAAGAAAGGCAAATGTCAGCTCGGGTGCTCAGCAGGGTGCTGTCACACAATGACAAATTGCACTTAGCGTCATATAAAGTTGCATATTGTGTTGCAAAAGAAAAAGTGCCTCATACAGCCGCAGAAAAATTTATACTACCTGCTTAAAGCATCAGTGATAATACGAATTGGCGTACTGAGGATATTGCAGAGAATTTGGAAAATCAGCTAATATCCAGATTACAAACAGCCAAAGATTTTGCTATTCAGCTGGATGAAAGCACTGATATTTCTTTATGCGCGTCGTTAATGGTGTATGTAAGATACGTTTGGAAAAGCGAATTTGTTGAGCACCTGCTTTGCTGTTTGACACTGCCCTTAAGCACAACAGGTGAACAGATTTTTGAACAATTAAACTCATATATAACAACTCATGGGCTGGACTGGGCTAACTGCAAAGGTGTGACAAGCGATGGGGCAGCCTGCATTACAGGGAAAAACAGTGGCGTTATTAAAAGGATTAAGGACGCGTCAGCCCAGAATATTACTTGGAATCACTGCTTTATTCACTGTGAAGCACTCGCAGCAAAAGGAATGCCGCCAGAAGATGGAATTAGTGATGGACATTGTAAAAATTGTTAACTTCATCAAAGGCAGTGCTCTCAACAGCCGTCTGTTTGAGAGCTTGTGTTCTGAAATGAAAGCGCAGTACAATCATCTTCTTTTGCACATGAATGTCAGATGGCTGTCGAAGGGTAGGGTGGTCAGCAGAATTTATGAGCTGAGAGAAGAAGTACACACTTTTCTCTTGGAAAAGCAGTCACAACTTGCGGATTTCTTTGCTGATGAGAAATGGCTGCTAACTTTGTCATACATTGCTGACAGTTTTTCCATCCTAAATGAATTGATCCTAAAACTTCAAGGACATGACTGTCTTTTCATTTTCAAGTTTTCAGAAGTCAATAAAGTTGTGGCAACTTCGAATCAAAACCCAGTCTTTCTACATGTTTTCCAAAATGAACAAGCACATCGAGGAAACGTGTGTTTCCAATAAAGTAGTTGCTGACCTGACACACCTTATCAAAGCACATCTGGAAGGACTGGCACAGAATTTCATGCACTACTTTCTGCCTGGGAAGTTTGATGATCTGTATAATAAGCGGTGGGTGAAAAATCCTTTTGAATTTGAAACCCCATAATCAATAGCATCATTACATCTAATCCCCCTGGAGGAGTCAGAAATGCTTCAGTTGATCTGTGACAGCACACTAAAAACACTCTACAAAAATGAGAAATTATCAAAATTCTGGATTGAAGGCTAGCTGAGAAACCGACTGAAAGCTAGTGCTGATATGCGTGTTGCCCTCTCTTCTTGTGAACCACAATGGGATCAGATCATACATAGCAAACTACATAGCATCCTTCTCATTAAGTAAGTGAATTTTATATTTTATGTTGCCTGGGTCGCGTGAAAACCTCATGGACAAAATGTGGGTCACCAGGAAAAATTTTTTTGAAAAACCGTGAACTTGAGTAAGGTAATATGGAAGTACTTCTGTAAGTTGTCTGCTAAATGCCGAAAATGTCAATGTAAATGTGTATGTGTTACGGGATGGGGGGGGGGGGGGGGGGGGACTTTCTTGTTTAATTACTTTAGGTTAGACAGTAAATGTGAACTAATATAACAAAGAAAACAATATGAGGTGTGGAGATGAACAGACAATGTTCGCATGCTTTCACAGTTCAGTGCTTGAAGGCAGATTCAAACTGGCAACCCACTGAACCAAGGAGCAGTGCTTTACCACTGCTCTATGGGGGGAGTGAAAAAATGGGTGGAAAAAGCACTCCAAAATGTGGTAGTGAAAAAGGTGGGAATGGCAAACAAAGGAGATGCTGAAAATGGCGAATTCAAACAAAGGGAGACAGTAATCAGAATAAGCTGAACACAAACTATCTGAGCCTTGGGGCTGAAAACTCTCCTTTAACTAACATGTTTGTGTTCTCAGAAGTTAATAAACTTAAAGAAAGTGAGCTGAGCCCTTTAAGGTCAGCTCACACTTTTCACCCAGAGTTTCTTTCTGAGTTTAGACCTCAGTTAATCTGTCTGCTGAGGTTTTTAACCTTTGATATTACTTTTATTTATTTATTATTTCTTTGTTTTAGCTTTTCATTCTTTTCTTTTACTTGTTTGTTGTAGTTTTTTTCTTTTCTTTTCTTTTCACTTTTTTGCTAGTTACCATACCATCTGCCGCTCTACAAAGGTGCAGCACTGAACCATGGTTTGGGTGAGCTTTTTATGCAGAGCCCAGCAGGGGAGTCTGATCAGCGGTGATCAGCAGTAATCAGTGCTGGGGCTTCTGGGAAATGGAGTTCTGAGAGCTGCTCCCAGCTGCTCTCTTACTGCGCCGCCCAGGCTCCCTGCTGGTGACCGGCGGCATGGACTGACCCCTTACAGTGTGTGTGTGTGTGTGTGAGAGAGAGATTTTTTATTTAAAATAACATACACTTTATTCAATCAACAGAGAACATGTTACATTCCTATTAAATCCAAACACCACCAATGAGAAGAGGAAATCCACTATATCCAATTATATACATACACACATACAGTATATACAGTGTATCACAAAAGTGAGTACACCCCTCACATTTCTGCAAATATTTTATTATATCTTTTCATGGGACAACACTATAGACATGAAACTTGGATATAACTTAGAGTAGTCAGTGTACAACTTGTATAGCAGTGTAGATTTACTGTCTTCTGAAAATAACTCAACACACAGCCATTAATGTCTAAATGGCTGGCAACATAAGTGAGTACACCCCACAGTGAACATGTCCAAATTGTGCCCAAAGTGTCAATATTTTGTGTGACCACCATTATTATCCAGCACTGCCTTAACCCTCCTGGGCATGGAATTCACCAGAGCTGCACAGGTTGCTACTGGAATCCTCTTCCACTCCTCCATGATGACATCACGGAGCTGGTGGATGTTAGACACCTTGAACTCCTCCACCTTCCACTTGAGGATGCGCCACAGGTGCTCAATTGGGTTTAGTCCATCACCTTTACCTTCAGCTTCCTCAGCAAGGCAGTTGTCATCTTGGAGGTTGTGTTTGGGGTCGTTATCCTGTTGGAAAACTGCCATGAGGCCCAGTTTTCAAAGGGAGGGGATCATGCTCTGTTTCAGAATGTCACAGTACATGTTGGAATTCATGTATCCCTTAATGAACTGCAGCTCCCCAGTGCCAGCAACACTCATGCAGCCCAAGACCATGATGCTACCACCACCATGCTTGACTGTAGGCAAGATACAGTTGTCTTGGTACTTCTCACCAGGGCGCGGCCACACATGCTGGACACCATTTGAGCCAAACAAGTTTATCTTGGTCTCGTCAGACCACAGGGCATTCCAGTAATCCATGTTCTTGGACTGCTTGTCTTCAGCAAACTGTTTGCGGGCTTTCTTGTGCGTCAGCTTCCTTCTAGGATGACGACCATGCAGACCGAGTTGATGCAGTGTGCGGCGTATGGTCTGAGCACTGACAGGCTGACCTCCCACGTCTTCAACCTCTGCAGCAATGCTGGCAGCACTCATGTGTCTATTTTTTAAAGCCAACCTCTGGATATGACGCCGAACACGTGGACTCAACTTCTTTGGTCGACCCTGGCGAAGCCTGTTCCGAGTGGAACCTGTCCTGGAAAACCGCTGTATGACCTTGGCCACCATGCTGTAGCTCAGTTTCAGGGTGTTAGCAATCTTCTTATAGCCCAGGCCATCTTTGTGGAGAGCAACAATTCTATTTCTCACATCCTCAGAGAGTTCTTTGCCATGAGGTGCCATGTTGAATATCCAGTGGCCAGTATGAGAGAATTGTACCCAAAACACCAAATTTAACAGCCCTGCTCCCCATTTACACCTGGGACCTTGACACATGACACCAGGGAGGGACAACGACACATTTGGGCACAATTAGGACATGTTCACTGTGGGGTGTACTCACTTATGTTGCCAGCTATTTAGACATTAATGGCTGTATGTTGAGTTATTTTCAGAAGACAGTAAATCTACACTGCTATACAAGTTGTACACTGACTACTCTAAGTTATATCCAAGTTTCATGTCTATAGTGTTGTCCCATGGAAAGATATAATGAAATATTTGCAGAAATGTGAGGGGTGTACTCACTTTTGTGATACACTGTACATATGATCTCAGCTCCAAGGGTTGGTAAAAGTTCAAGAGGTCAAGAGAGGCTTTATTGTCATTTCAGCTATATACGAGTACGTATTGAAACGAAACAACGTTCCTTCAGGACCAGGGTGCAACATAGAACAAAAGTGCAAGACAGTACAGTACACAGTGCAAATAAACAACAGTACAATAAATACAAAAAAAGGCCTAAAATTAATACAAAAGACATTCGTAATCTAAAGAGTAATTAAGGAAGACAAGTGTTGGTCAGTACATGGTACTGAGTGAATGATGGGTGAGGTAGAAAAAACATATTCTGATATGCAAATGTAAATGTTTCAAGTATTATTCCGGCATATAACGTTTCAGTTTAGAATTAGAATAATTTTATAATGGCCAGATGTGCAGGTATTGTACAGCATAAGTTATGTGTATCAGTCAAGTTAAGTCAGACTCATTTATATAGTGCTTTTTTTAATGAACATTGTCTCAAATCAACTTTACAGAATCCAGTTCTGGACATTTTTAGTGCAACACACCAGATTCCCGTCCCATCTAGTAGGAGCACGCCAGGTTCCCGTCCCATCTAGTAGGAGCACGCCAGGTTCCCGTCCCATCTAGTAGGAGCACACCAGGTCCCTTCACATCTAGTAGGAGCAGCATTGTTGGCCCTGCAGTCTCAACTTGCAGTCATTAACCTCAGGAGGGTAAACAGGTACCGTCAGAACCACCTTGGGGTAAAAAAAACCCAGAGGATGTAGTTGCAAAGTGAAATCGTTAAGAGTAAGATATCAGTTTACAGAGAGTAGCGGCGGGGAGTAAATCTTAAAGTAAATGAGTTGGAGTACAGAGCATATATACATATACATATATACATACAGTAGTGTTCAAAAAAATAGCAGTGATTTTAAAAAAGTGAATAAAGCACAAAATCATTCTAATAATTTATTTCCATGAATGCAAATGCACTGAAAATACTACACTTTCAATTCTAAATCAAAACATTAACAAAATTTAGCCAGTTTGTGTTCATCATTTACAGAAAATTAAGAAAAATGAATATTAGGCTGTTCAAAATAATAGCAGTGCCAGCATTTTTCTCAAAAAATGTATCTATAAACTAAAAATGTTTGAGGTTTCACTTTAGTTTAAATTACTGAACGAATATTTAGTAGCATTACAATTGTTTCCGAGTTCTGTGTTGCATGGAGTCGACCAACTTCTGGCACCTCTGAACAGGTATTCCAGTCCAGGATGATTAGACTACATTCCACAGTTCTTCTGCAATTTTGGGTTTTGCCTCAAAAGAACGCATTTCAGATATCAGAACACAAGTTCTCTATGGGATTGAGGTCAGGGGATTGTGCTGGTTACTCCATTACCTCAATCTTGTTTGTCTGTAACCAAGATGTTTTAGGTCATTGTCATGTTGAAACACACATTTTAAGGACATTTCTTCTTCGACATAGGGCAACATGATCTCCTCAAGTATTCTGATATATTTAAACTGATCCATGATCCCTCGTATGTGATAACTAGGCGTAACACCATGGTATGAAAAACATCCCCATATCATCATTTTGTACCACCATGCTTTACTGTCTTCACAGTGAACTTTCGCTCGAATTCAGTGCTCAAGGGGCATCAGACATACTGTCTACGGCCACTAGACCAAAAAAATAAAATTTTGCTTTCACCAGTCCACAAATGTTGAGCCATTTCTCTTTGGACCAGTTAATGTGTTCCTTGGCAAATTTGAACCCGTTCAGGACATGTCTTTTTCTTAACAACGGGACTTTGCAGGAGTTCTTGCTGGTAAATTGGCTTCACTTAATCATCTTCTGTACTTACTGGTAACTTCAGATGTTCCTTGATCTTTCTGGAGGTTATCATTGGCTGAACCTTTGCCATTTTGGCTATTCTTTGATCCAATCGAACAGTAGTTCCACGCTTTCTTCCGCATCTTTCAGATTTTAGTTGTCACTTCAAGGCATTTGAGATCATTTTTGATGAGCAGCCTATAATTTGCTGCACTTCTCTGTATGTTTTTTCCCTCTACTATCAACTTTTTAATCAAAGTATGCTGTTCATCAGAACAATGTCTGGAACAACCCATTTTACCCAGTATTTCAAAAGGAAATGTGCTATGACCAACCTGTGCAACATTTGCCACCCTCCTACATTAAATAAGGGCCAAAATTGACACCCGTTTTTCAATTGGTGAAGTCATTCATTCTGCAGAAGTTCTCACTGCTATTATTTTGAACAACCCCCTTTCAATCAATGCTCCGATTACTCATAATGAGCGGCATGCATGTCCTAATTGTTGGGTTTGTTTTGTTTTCATTACTCTACTACACTTTAAGTAAAATTTTTGCTATGTAGAAATAGCATTTCTACTAAAAACAGTGATTTATCAGGTCAATGGTGTTGGACTGCTATTTTTTTGAACACCACTGTATACACATACTGATGCTGGTCATAAAATTAGAATATCATGAAAAAGTTGATTTATTTCAGTAATTCCATTCAAAAAGTGAAACTTGTTTACTATATTCATTCATTACACACAGACTGATATATTTCAAATGTTTATTTCTTTTAATGTTGATGATTATAACTGACAACTAATGAAAACCCCAAATTCAGTATCTCAGAAAATTAGAATATTGTGACAAGGTACAATATTGAAGACACCTGGTGCCAAACTCTAATCAGCTAATTAACTCAAAACACCTGCAAAGGCCTTTAAATGGTCTCTCAGTCTAGTTCTGTAGGCTACACAATCATGGGGAAGACTGCTGACTTGACAGTTGTCCAAAAGACGACCATTGACACCTTGCACAAGGAGGGCAAGACACAAAAGGTCATTGCTAAAGAGGCTGTCTTTTCACAGAGCTCTGTGTCCAAGCACATTAATAGAGAGGCGAAGGGAAGGAAAAGATGTGGTAGAAAAAAGTGTACAAGCACTAGGGATAACCGCACCCTGGAGAGGATTGTGAAACAAAGAGTGGACTGCAGCTGGAGTCAGTGCTTCAAGAACCACCACGCACAGACGTATGCAAGACATGGGTTTCAGCTGTCGCATTCCTTGTGTCAAGCCACTCTTGAACAAGAGACAGCGTCAAAAGCATCTCGCCTGGGCTAAAGACAAAAAGGACTGCTGAGCGGTCCAAAGTTATGTTCTCTGATTAAAGTAAATAAATAAAAAATAAAAAAAAATCCAGGAAATCACATTGTAGGATTTTTAAAGAATTTATTTGTAAATTATGGTGGAAAATAAGTATTTGGTCACCCACAAACAAGCAAGATTTCTGGCTCTCACAGACCTGTAACTTCTTCTTTAAGAAGCTCTTCTGTCCTCCACTCGTTACCTGTATAAAAGACACCTGTCCACAGCCTCAAACAGTCAGACTCCAAACTCAACCATGGCCAAGACCAAAGAGCTGTCGAAGGACACCAGGAAGAAAATTGTAGACCTGCACCAGGCTGGGAAGAGTGAATCTACAATAGGCAAGCAGGTTGGTGTGAATAAATCAACTGTGGGAGCAATTGTAAGAAAATGGAAGACATACAAGACCATTGATAATCTCCCTCGATCTGGGGCCCCATGCAAGATCTCATCCCATGGGGTCAAAATGATCATGAGAACGGCGAGCAAAAATCCCAGAACTACACGGAGGGACCTGATGAATGACCTGCAGAGAGCTGGGACCAAAGTAACAAAGGCTACCATCAGTAACACAGTACGCCGAGAGGGACTCAAATCCTGCAGTGCCAGGCGTGTCCCCCTGCTTAAGCCAGTACATGTCCAGGCCGGTCTGAAGTTTGCCAGAGAGCATATGGATGATCTAGAAGAGGATTGGGAGAATATCATGTGGTCAGATGAAACCAAAATGGAACTTTTTGGTAAAAACTCAACTCGTGTTTGGAGGAAGAAGAATGCTGAGTTGCATCCCAAGAACACCATACCTACTGTGAAGCATGGGGGTGGAAACATCATGCTTTGGGGCTGTTTTTCTGCAAAGGGGACAGGACGACTGATGTGTTAAGGGAAGAATGAACGGAGCCATGTATCGTGAGATTTTAAGCCAAAACCTCCTTCCATCAGTGAGAGCATTGAAGATGGAACGTGGCTGGGTCTTCCAGCATGACAATGATCCCAAACACACCGCTCGGGCAACAAAGGAGTGGCTCCGTAAAAAGCATTTCAAGGTCCTGGAGTGGCCTAGCCAGTCTCCAGACCTCAACCCCATAGAAAATTTGTGGAGGGAGTTGAAAGTCCGTGTTGCCCAGCGACAGCCCCAAAACATCACTGCTCTAGAGGAGATCTGCATGGAGGAATGGGCCAAAATACCAGCTACAATGTGTGCAAACCTGGTGAAGACTTACAGGAAACGTTTGACCTCGGTCATTGTCAACAAAGGTTCTGTTACAAAGTATTGAGTTGAACTTTTGTTATTGACCAAATACTTATTTTCCACCATAATTTACAAATAAATTCTTTAAAAATCCTACAATGTGATTTCCTGGATTTTTTTTTCTCATTTTCTATATATATATAATTAGTCCCTCAGTTCAGATTGGAGTCTAGAAGTCTGATGGCTTGTGGTATGAAACTGTTACACAGTCTATTTGTGTTTGTGTGAATGCTGTGGTACCTTCTCCCAGATGGCAGGAGAGTAAAAAGTCCATGTGATGGATGTGATGGATCCTCCACAATGCTGAGAGCTTTGCAGATGCAGCATTTGTTGAAAATGTCTGTAAGAGATGGAAGAGAGACCCCAATGATCTTTTCAGCTTTCCTCACTACTTGCAGTCAGATGCAGTGCAATTCCCACTCTGAAGCAGCTACTTAGGATGCTCTTGATGGTTCCTCTGTAGAATGTGGTGAGGATGGGAGGTGGCAGGTCCTCAGAAAGCAGAGACACTGTTGGGCATTCTTGGTTATGGCGCTGGTGTTGAGATTCCAGGTGAGGTTCTCCGCCAGGTGAACACCAAGGAATTTGGTGCTCTTGACGATCTTCACGGAGGAGCCGCCGATGTTCAGTAGAGAGTGGTCACTCTGTGTTCTTCTAAAGTCAACGATCATCTCTTTAGTTTAACCCTCCACCACAGTACACAGAGCATCTTTATGACACCACTCCAGCTCAAAAATCTCAATGTTGTTCATTTCCTTGTAAAACCGAAAAAATTCTAGATACTAAGAGACATGAACATACTAGAGACATGAACATGAACAGCGGTAAAACCTTCTGACCACATCTGCCCTCCAGTCTGTTCCTCCAGAAGTTATAAATCGCTAGCTTTGCCTGGCCAACAATAAAATTTAGCAATTGGCATTTTGACTGTGGCCAGCTCCAAAAATAAAAGCATACAATTTGAAAATCTCCCCGAAATTAAGAAAAACAGTAGACAATGTAGTAAGAAGCCAAGTCTCGGACAATCTAAAAAGCAGTGAAAAGTCATCTCTCTTACTCCACAAAATACACACTTATCACTGACGTCTGGATTAAAAGCAGTGTCTGCATTAACCGCCATCACCCCATGCCTTTATTTGAGAGACTCTCTTGCCACCTGGTGATAATGTTGCTGATGTGACGAATGGACCTCTGTCTCAGCAAAGAGGCCACAGCCTGGACATCACTCAGACCGGGTCCTGCCACATTCACCAGAGTGCGTAGGTTCACTGTCTTGGAGGCACAGAGCATTTGAGTGATGCCCGGTACAACGCTCCTTGCCATATTCAGATGTGCACCTTTAATCAAAGGTTCTTCTAGCAACCAGTGCAATGAGGTTCTTATTTCCAGCCTTTGAGTCCCAAAATGTCCCCATATTTTGAACAGTCCACGATAAAAAGAAGGTAATCCAGACAAACATAGCTCATTACAGTTTGTTAAAAACAAAGTAGCATCCAGACCAAGACCATCAACTCTGTGTAGGATGGCGCTGGTCACCTTCCTCCATGCCAAGTCTGCTGAACCCGTCAATAATTTCTGAACAAACTGCAGACGGAAAGTTGCCAATCTGCTTGTCAGGTGTACCAGGCCTTGTCCCTTTTCCATTTTGGGCAGGAAAAAGACAGCCTGAGGGACCCAGTGGAGTCGATCCCAGAATAAGTCCACCAATATGGCTTGCAATCAAGGCAGCAGTCTGACAGGGGGATCGACACAAGACAACCTATGCCAGATGGTTGAAGCAACCAAATTGTTGATCACCAACACTCTCCCCCTGAAGGACAACTGGCTATGAATCCAATTCCATCAGGCCAAGTGACCCACCATTTTTCCCTCTACACCCTCCCAGTTTTTTTTTGCTTTGCTGCCTTATCACCAAGAAAGACACCCAGGTATTTTACTCCCCCTGTCCTCCACGTCATTCCAGCTGGTAAAAAGGGTAGCCCACTGCCCCACGGCCAGAGCTTCACTCTTTCCCCAGTGAACTTTTGCGGCCGATGTGATGCCAAAACTCTAAATTGCATCCTGACCTATAACTACCCCATTAATGTTAGATCAAAGCTTGTTTAGCAATGGCTCAATGGCAAGAGAGTACAACATACCAGACAGAGCACAACCCTGCTGTATACCACGAAAAACCCAGAAAGGAGCACTCCTAATTTTCAGCACTCTCTCAATGTCTAGATACGTTACCTTTATCATGCTAGTAAAACTCAGACCAAAGCAGAAGGCATCAAGAGTATGCCACAAGTATTGATGCTCAACTCTGTCAAAAGCTTTTTCTTGGTCAATTGAAAGAAGACCAAAGTAAAGCCCCAGAAACTCAGAAACCTCCAAAACATCCCTCACTAAGCAAATGTTATCTCTAATGGATCTACCAGGAACACAGTAGGTCTGGTCTAAATGAATGGCCTGCCCCATCACCTTTTTCAACCTGTTTGCCAGGGTCTTGGAGAACATTTTAAGGTTTGAGCATTGGCCTCCAGTTCTTAATCTCCTGTAGATCACCTTTCTTTGGCAGCAGGATAATGACCGCCCTCTTGCAGCTAAGTGGCAAGATACCATCAGCCAAGCTCTCACTGAGAACAGCCAACAAGTCTGCACCCAGCTCTGACCAAAAGGTTTTATAGAACTCCACTGAGAGGCCATCAATACCTGGGGCAGTGCCACCCTCCATGCCCTGCAGAGCAGCATAGAGCTCCTGCTCTCCCAGAGGCCTTTCCAGCTCTACGCTAACATGATCAGCAACCTTTGGTAACCCGGCAAAGAAGCCAGTAGCCAGGTCTTCATTGTTCACATGCTAACTTCTATACAATTCACTGTAAAATCGTACAGCCCGTTTTCTAATCTCAGTGGGCTCTGTGAGCTCTTGACCTTCCTTAGAGCACAGAGAGTGAACAAAACTACTCTGACCATTTTTCTTTTCCAAGATAAAGATAAACTTAAATGGGGCATCCATTTGCGTTGCCTAAAAACGCGATCGGACCAGTGCCCCGTGCCCTGATGCCCAAAAGATTGCTAAGAGCAGATGTTTTAGACCTGAGAACTCCAACTTGACTCTGATCTCCAGTTGAATCTATCAATATTTGTAACTCTGCTGTCTCAAATTCCAGTTTTTTCATGGGCTGAATAATGTGCCACGATACATTGAAAGTGTACTGTTGACAAAGTTGTTTTATCCTAACGTTCACATAGTCCCACCACCCCCGCAAGTTACTGAAATGGTGTTTCCTTGCTTTAAAATCATTCCAGAAGACAGAGAAAGCTTGCCTAAACTTCATATTACACAACAAGGAATTATTAAAATGGCAATATGCACATTTGAGTTTAACATTTGCAATAAAAACAGCAGTGGTGTATAGTAACGAAGTAATAATACTTCGTTACAGTACTTAAGTAGTTTTTTTAGAGTATTTGTACTTTACTGGAGTATAAAAAAATTCGTTAACTTTCACTTTTACTCCACTACATTTTCTAAAGAAATTGTGTACTTTTACTCCGATACATTTGCTGTATGCGAATTCGTTACTCGTTACAACAAAATAAAACGACAAGAATTTTTTAGCTCAATGATGTGAGATGTGTGACAGACTGCAGCAGGTTTGGCGAATCTGCGCTTGTAAATTACATCAGCGGTTAAACACATTAATGCGCAGATGCAAACGTTTTGTAAAAGCGCATCGTTCACTCAAAGATACGGAATAATCGTCATTTCAGAATCTCCCCGTCTAACACACTGATGTAAGTTAGGAATGATAAACAAAGTAAAGCCACAGCACCATTGTTTTTATTATTATTATTATTAGCATTAACATTGTTCAGATATCTAGCTACCGATTACATTCGAACCACAAATAAAACGTTTCACTAAATTAGTTTGTAATTAATTCAGTGCAGACATGATGTGTCCCATCATTTTTAAAAACTCACCTACGGACAAATATTTCCTCAGATGACTTCTGTATTACACTGACAGAGGAAACATTCATGGTGCTGAGGAACATGCACGTCTTTAACCCTTTAATGCTCTCAACAAGAACTCAACTTTCAACATTTTATGGATGATCTTTCAGCTGCTGCTTCAGGTTGACACATAAGTTAGAAATGGTGTTTTCTTAAAGTAAGAATACCAATATTTTTTAAGTTTAACACACGCCAATCAGGGAGTAGATACAGCCCAAAAAAGATTATTTAAATACAGCTTATTTTACCCAGCTATTTAGATTAAACTAATTGTTGAGCAGATCATTAAAGGGTTAAAAGTGCCACACGTTTAGTTAAACTTGCTTGAGTTTTGCTTTTAAATGAATTCTGCCAAAATTCAGTTGTTTTAGGTTATTGGGATATATACAGTATCTATAACTTGAATGTACTACCCAAATCAAAAAAATGGAACAGTATAGAAAATGCAAATAAAATAGATGCAGTGTTTTTTACATTTACATCGACTCTTATTCCATCTTTTATGAACCCAAAATATTTAATGTTTTGTCTGGTCAACTTCATTCTTAATATACACATACATAAGCATTTTAAGCTACAACACATTCTAAAAAAAGTTGGAACAGGGCAATTTAGTCCTCGTAATAAGGTTAAAAAAACAACTAAATAATGATGTGATTTCAAATAGGTGATGTGAACAGCTGATTATAATCACAAATTGGCACAAATCATGTTCAGATGGAAGGAAGAAAAAACCTTGTTAAGTTGGTTTACAGGCTTAAAAGAACAATCTTAATATTTTTCTAAATGACTGCTTCAGTTTATACTAACAGCATTTACTTTTACTTTTTAACTTAAGTACATTTAATATCAAATTACTTTTAATACTTAACTACATTAAACATCAGATACTTTTAGACTTTTACTCAAGTAATATTCTAAAAGGTGACTTTTACTTCTATCTAAGTAAATTTCTGGTAAGATACTTGTACTTTTACTCAAGTATGGCCTTCAGGTACTTTATACACCACTGAAAAACAGAGCATGAAACCAAACTGTGGTCTAAAAAGCCAACAGGTGTAACCACACAACCTTTTATAATGAGAGAGATAGACAGAGAGAGTGAGAGCTTGTCCCTAGGAGGCAAAGATAGAAGCATGTCTCCCTTTTGTTCCCTTGAGGCAGTTATTGGTAGTGTCTGATAGTGGTAGCCTTAGGTATTTCCTAATACAAATATGCACTTATTCCAAATTTGGTGCCTGCAACATGTCTCCAAAATGCAGGACAAGAGCTTGTTTTTCATTGTTACATCACCATATCCTTAAACAAGACTCAATGAAACATTGGTAGCTAAGGTTGGAATACACCCCGTACAGGACCCCAATCCATCGCAGGACAGCACACACTTACTGTATATTCATTCACACAATCACACATAGACACAGTAGCTTGTTCACCCTCTGCATGCTGCATTTGCTCTACCAGTCTCAGGAATTTCACTAATTAATGACTAATTTACCAACCACATATCATGTATAATAATAATAATAATAATAATAATAATAATGTTGCTCACTGACTGAAACATATTAAAAAACAAAAAGATCACACTTTGCACTTATTTCAAAAACAAGCTTATGCTTTTACCTGTAAATGAGCAGAAGAGGAAATTTTGGAGGGCATTCTCTTCCTCCTCGCAGATGTGCAAGGCATCTGCCAATTAGGCTTAATGCGTGATGGATTGCATTTATGTGCAAAATTAATTTATTTACCACCATTTTCCATCACCAGTCTTCAAACACTTATTTTATCTTGTGCAGGATCTTTGACTTTCTTGGCTCCTCTGCTAATACACTAAATGGCCAAAAGTACAGTCAAGCCAGAAAGTCTGCACACCCCTTTCACCTTCTCCACGTTTTATTACATTACAGACTCATTCTATAATAGAGTTGTTGTTTTTTTGCTTCAAACATCTACACACAATCACCAATAATTACGAAGTAAAAAAAACAAGGTTTAGAAAATATGCCATTTTATTTTACTGACAAAATTTTTTTATTTAGGGGTTACATATCTGTACACACCCTTAGCCTAATACTTGGCTGATGCACCTTTGGCAGCAATTACAGCTTCAAGGCGTCTTGGGAAAGAAGCTACAAGCTTGGCACACTTGTTTCTGGACATTTCTGCCCATTCCTCTTGGCATATCCTCGCAAGCTCTGTCAGGTTGGATGGGGAGCGTCGGTACACAGCCCTTCCAATGATGTTTGATTGGACACATAACCATGAGCTAGGTGAACCCAAGAGCAGAGCTCCTGGTTTAATTATTTTACGGTAAACCGTGAAAGTGAACCGATATAACAAAGGAAATAAGGTATGAGGTGTGGAGACTGTGTTTGTGTGCTTTTACTGTTGGGTGCTTGAGGCGGGATTTGAACCAGCAACTCACTGAACCGAAGAGCAGTGCTTTACGACTGCTCTACTGGGGACATGTACAAACAAGTGGGAAAAGCACTCAAAAAGGTGGTAGTAAAAAAGGCGGGAAACGGCAAACAAAGGAGACGCCGAAAATTGCGTACTCAAACAAAGGAAGACAATAGTAAATAGTCCAACACAAAATTATCCTTAGCCTTAGGGCTAAAAATACTCCTTCAACAAAAATTTTGTTTTGTCAGAAATAACCTTAGACAGTGAGCTGAACCCTTTAAGTTCAGCTCGCACAGATTTCTTTCTGAGTTTGTATCTCAGTTATTTATTTACTTTTTTGTTTCAGCTTTCTGTTATTTTTCTCTCTTTTCTTTTACTTTGTTGTAGCTTTCCTTTTCTTTTTCTTTTCTCCTTTTGCTAAATACCATACTGTCTGCCCCTCTACAAAGGTGCAGCACTGAGCAATGGTTTGTGTGAGCTTTTATGCAGCATCCTGCAGGTGTATCTGATTAGTAGTAATTAGTGATGGGGCTTTTGGGAACTGGAGTTCTGAGAGCTGCTCCCAGCAGCTCTCTTACTGCACCGCCCAGGCCCCCTTTTGCTGCCAAAACAGCCCTGACCCATTGAGGCATGGACTCCACTAGACCCCTGAACGTGTGCTGTGGTATCTAGCACCAAGATGTTAGCAGCAGATCCTTTAACTCCTGTAAGTTGTGAGGTGGGGCCTCCATGAATTGTTTGTCCAACACATCCCACAGATGCTGGATTGGATTGAGATCTGGGGAATTTGGAGGTCAAATCAACACCTCAAACTCGTTGTTGTGCTCCTTAAACCATTCCTTTGCTTTGTGGCAGGGAGCATTATCCTACTGAAAGACGCCACAGCCATCAGGGAATACGTTTTCCATGAAAGGGTGTACACGGTCTGCAACAATGCTTAGGTAGGTGGTACGTGTCAAAGTAACATCCACATGGATGGCTGGACCCAAGGTTTCCCAGCAGAACATTGCCCAAAGCATCACACTGCCTCTGCCGGCTTGCCTTCTTCCCACACATGCACCCGGCCATCCACCTGATGTAAAAGAAAACGTGATTCATTAGACCAGGTCACCTTCTTGCATTGCTCTGTGGTTCTGATGCTCACGTGCCCATTGTTGGCGCTTTCGGCAATGGACAAGGGTCAGCATGGGCACCCTGACTGGTCAACAAACTGTGATGTACTGTGTATTTTGACACCTTTCTATCAGAACCAGCATTAACGTCCTCAGCAATTTGAGCTACAGTAGCTCGTCTGTTTGATTAGACCACACGGGCCAGCCTTCACTCCCCACGTGCATCAATGAGCCTTGGCCGCCCATGACCCTGCCATTCCTTTCTTGGACCACTTTTGATAGATACTGACCACTGCAGACCGGAAACACCCCACAAGAGCTGCAGTTTTGGAGATGCTCTGACCTAGTCGTCTAGCCATCACAATTTGGCCCTTGTCAAACTCACTCAAATCCTTACGCTTGTCCATTTTTCCTTCTTCTAACACATCAGCTTTGAGGATAAAATGTTCACTTGCTGCCTAATATTTCCCACCCACTAACAGGTGCCGTGATGAAGAGATAATCAGTGTTATTCACGTCACCTGTCAGTGGTCATAATGTTATGTCTGGTTGATGTAGTTGTTCACTATTAAAGGCTGTAGAACTGTGGTTAATAATAATAAAAATTTCATAGAAACAGTTTAGGACTGTAAAAAAAGAAGAAGCATAAAATAAAAGAAATAACAAAATATAAAAAGGGCCAAGTAATAAAGAAGCAAATAAATTCTAAGCAAAATCTGCAGCCTGAAACAGAGAGACAAGACAGTGAACGGATACAAACTGAGATCTGGTTGCTACAAATGTGTCAGCTGCTTAATCCCTCACACAGAGTGTCACACAGAGATGTTCACAAGTCACAAAATACGAGTCCGAGTCGAGTCATGAATTATTAGGCTAGAGTCTAAGTCAAGTCACGAGTCAATATACACAAAACATATATTGGAAATGTAGCATAGAAATAAACAAATAATATGTAAGTTCAGATAAAAACAACAACAGATTGCAAACTAAATACATGCAAATAACAGCATTTTTTTCAATCATTAGTGCCAATTCTGTAGGAGCGTTCCATTCACATTATCTGTTACTGTCAAGTGCACTATGTAGGGTATTCCACCATTTTAAGTGAGATTCATATTCAAAGGAGGGAGTAGGGAGCGACGCTTCATCTGTACATCGGAAGCTGGCTGGAACATTTAGCCATTGTGTGCGTTGCCGGTTAAGCGTTATTAGAGAGCAGAAAATGACACGATCAGAATGATGTCGGATCATATATATATATATATATATATATATATATATATATATATATATATATATATATATATATACAGTATATATATATATAATTGTCACACGTAACTAATGTTGCTGACTTTTGTTGTCCACAAGTCATTTTTTGCGAGTCACGAGTCGAGTCCAAGTCATTTGAAACAAGTCCGAGTCGACTCTAAAGTCGCTGTGTGTACGACTTACGTCCCTATCTCTGGTCTCACAACCTAAAACTGCCAACAGCTATAAACGGAAAAGAGAGGGCGGAACAGCCAGTCTACCACCGGACACTGCTTGCATCCAGCATGGATTTTTATGTGGAGCTGACCTGTCCAGGATGGTTTCGCTGTGACAGCAAACAGGCTGAACCCATGAATTTTAATGCCCTTTTTCCTAATAATGATTTTGAAGCTAAATAATATGCAGCAGTTAGCGTTTTCTTTTGGCTGTTTTAAACAAACTTTTTGTGTGTAAATGTGGATGATGAAATAACTGAGAGCACACGCATTAGTTTCACGATTGGTCTGGAATCCAGTTTTAATATTCAGATGATTCATAAAAAGCACATTAAAACATTTAATGTTAACAACATTTTATTTTAGTTACAAAAAAGGGGGTCACTGCACTGAAAAAGCATCACACAGAAGAATTTATTTAAAAACAGATATGTTGTTACTTTGGCTTTACTTGTTTTAAATCTCATTTTTTTTTAAATCCCCACCCAAAATATATAAACTCCAAGTTATATACAGGGCACGCTGGCCTCTCTTCGCTATGGAGATTAGGAAAGATTGAGGTATATGACTGAAGATTGAAAACTAAAAACCAAAATGTGATGAAAATTAAATAAAAGCTGGGTTGCTTCGAACAAGCACAGTGTGCTGGTACATTTCTGCTTTGAGGAAGTTTTCCAGGTAGTCAATATATACAAAGGAAATACTTTAGCATTGGAAATAAGTGATTGTTCCAATGCTTGTTTTTATTGACTTTATAAAAGGTTTACAGTATTTATCTCAAAATATTTTATTTACTCATTTCTTTAATTTATAATGTGGATTGGAGAGCAAATGCTGATACACATGCAAGTTTTGAAGTGAAATCAGAAAAAAAAAACAATGTACAAAATAATAATTACACATATCAAAATACACCTTCTGTCTTATAGCACCTCTTATTTATTAGGACTATTTAATAATATTTGAATAAAGCACCATAGTTGTGGACTTTTCTGTATACTGTTTGTTGTACAGCACCGATAGACTCCGTGAGGAAGGTTCGTCTGTCTCATCATACGTTCCCTCTCCATTATTTTCCCCAGCTCTTTGTTCAGCCACGCCTGCTTTGAGTCCTTCACCTTTCCCTCTTTACCAAATCATGTTGTCATGGTTCATGCCCTCGGATGGTGATGTGATGTGGCACAACAAAAAACATCAAAATTATTCAAAACTTGCATGTGGCATGAACACAGGCTGGGTGATTTGACGGTACAATTAAAGTCCTTCCTGTCAAGTTTTTGTCATTGTGATGTCATTCTTTTATCTTTTTATTTATCCAAGAAAGCAGACAGGGCCAACGTGGAACCCAAATTTCTGATTGGGATCACCAAAGTCGTTTATCATGACGTCTGCTATAGGAAGCTGGTCGATTTTGGGTGTGTCGATCTGTATCACAGTCTTTCCATGGCCCTTTCTCGTCTGCAAGGAAACAACAGAAAGAGAACAGAAGGAAACATGATATTAGTAAGTGATTTTATACACACAATACATAGCAATAGGTGTGGTTGAATTAGGGGATTTTCTTACCGAGCAGCCGTCGATCAGAGCCTTGATGTAGGGGTTATTATCGTAGGACATCTCCTCATCGTTTGAGCCGAGGAAACGCAAAGATTTGTCGTAACTGTTTGCCTTGGTGTCGTGCCAGCCTATGGACTGGTGGCAGGTGTAGGTGAAGTTTTGCCTCACCGAGGCAGTCAGTAATTTAAGAAAGGTCATCTGCACTGAGTTTATAGAGTTGCCCTCAGCATCCACGTAGGACAGCTGGTGATGAAAACAAAATAGCAGAAGAGGGATTAATGGCTGCGAAATCTCATTATCAATCTGGTTTGCCATCATGGTCACATGATCATTACTTCGAATAATGTGATGCTTTCATGCACAGAAAGAGAAAAGCCTAGAAAGGACCAAGATGCAGACCGAGTGGGATTTTTTCTTTACTTTTTTTCTCAGCGAGAACCACTGTCCTTCTCCGAAATGCATTAAATATGGATACAATGTGTTTGTGAAAGGGACGGGCAGGCTTTGTGTGGGCCAGACCTCGGGTCAGTGTGACTTCAAAAGCATTTCAAAAGCAAATTCGCTATTAGTGTTTGTTGCTGAGAAGGACAGATGCGTTTGCACAGGCTCTTTAGAAACCTTTTAGCTTGAGGAGAAAAAGATGTCAAAATGAAAGTGAAAGATGACGAGTGCACTTACTAGATGGCCCTGCCTAAATGAGCTATACCATGAGCCAGGCTTCTCTTTGGGCCAGGAAGACATCTGAACCTTTTAAAGTGCAAAGGAAAGAACAATTAATCAAACACATAGAAGCAGAGTTTTCAAAATTGCTGCTAGCACTGCAAAGAGCAATGATAAAATGTGATCAATCTATATTTCAGTTCATTTTTATTTCATTTTTCGTTTTACCGCTGCTTTATTGTAGTTATTAGGTACAAATTTCCAGAGATACACTTCAAAATCTTCTGAAAAGCTCTTCCAGAAACAGAGATTTTTTAGACAGACCTATCAATCTTTTAGAGTTTTAAAAACTTCAATATCAGGACTTGGTAAATGTGACATAGTACTGGACCCACACTAATTAGTTGAACATGATGAGTAAGATTTGTAAAATGCGATGGCCCAGTTGGTAGCACTGTCACCTTACAGCCAAAAGACCTTGGGTTTGATCCCCAGGTGGGGCGGTCCGGGTCCTTTCTGTGTGGAGTTTGTATGTTCTCTGTGTCTGTGTGGGTTTCCTCTGGGAGCTCCGGTTTCCTCCCACAGTCCAAAGACATGCAAGTGAGGTGAATTAGAGATAAAAAATTGTCCATGACTGTGTTTGACATTAAACTTGTGAACTGATGAATCTTGTGTAACAAGTAACTACCGTTTCTGTCATGAATGTAACCAAAGTGTAAAACATGATGTTAAAATCCTAATAAATACATACATTTTTAAAATGCACATAAAAACAACAGGTTCTACTTTCCCATTTTGGTCACCTACATACAAACCAAAATCACATGACTACATCATTTTTATCCACTCTTTGCAGTACCCCAATTTGGATATATGCAATTTCCTAGGCCTCCTTCTACACATAGGCCAGTGGTGGACACTCACAGAACAGCACGTGAGGATGCTCTTACTTTTGTATTCATCCGCCGCTTGTGCTGGTGTGTCTACCAGACCACAGTAGTCGCTGTCGCAGAGGCAAGGAACACGTCCAGCCATTCCTACCTTAGATAATTGAGTCTGCTGTGCTGTGACTCGAGACTACAGCAACCTAATTACAGTGCATCAGAGATCAAAATGCACTAATGTTTTCTGACATCTAGGTTCTGCTTACAGTACATACCCAGACATGGAGCAGCCTAAGTGTTTTTTACTAACTACTGTAAAGCCTGTAAATATATGAATGGATACATTGTAGCAGGGACATAACGTCATATTAGATTATTCACACAGCATTTTAACAGCTTTTCATTTTGAGAACTTTGGCACATTAGGGCAAAAAGTACCATTACTGAGGATGTGATTACCACTAATATGTCGTACAACTTACAAATGCTTTTTGAACTGAATGACCACATATATCCATAGACACATTTCAAATTTGAATGGGATGTAAAGCAAGCAAACAGTTATGTGTCAACATATTTTTGGCCACATAGTGTATATATGATGATTGTGCCTTTACATTTACTGTATTTAGCAAATGCTTATATTCAAGGTGACTTACAATTGTGACTAATTGCAATGCAAGCAGTAAAGGATTAAGCGTCTTGCTTAGGAGCCCAACAGTGGCAGCTTCATGGTAGCAGGGCTTAAACCATCTTTAATCATCTTCTGATTACTAGTCCAGTACCGTAAACACTGAGCTACCACTGCCCACTGCCCCAAAGAAAACAGAAATGTGGTATGTTTTCATGTCTATACAAATAAATCTTTAAGTAATAGGAATGAACTCAGTGGCATTTACACCAATCAGTCAAAAACATTAAGATCACCCCAAGAATCATTTCGTAACAATGGTGCATGTGAGGATGAGGGATCTATTATTTGTTGGGCTAATGGTAGTCCCTCATAGTTAATGTGTTGAACACAGCAGATCTAATCAGCATAGGAATGACTAAACTTTACAGTTTCATAGCCGTTCGGGTCCTGGTCTGGAAAATCCTGACCCAGAAACACTCACCAACGTAAATAATACTACTTAACAGTAGATGTTCAGCTCAAATTTAGAAATAAGACTTACTCCTCTGGATTTCCTTTCAGGGTGGATGCAGGTCTCGCCTCCTGCTGTGAAGTTACAGTAAACTTTGAAAGAATCTCCAGAGCATCCTTGGTTAGGATCAATGAAGTATTCACCTATAGAGAAGTAAGCATACAGTCAGTCACTGATTCTAATAACATGGTGGAGCATTTTCAATTTATTGATTTATTGCAATTAGCAGAGGTATTACTATCAGGTGAAATTAAAACAACTACATTGGGAGTAAAAAAGTACAAAATCCAAGGTGTCTATTTAATTTAAAAGATCAAATACACTATATAGACGAAGGTATTTGGAAACCCCTTGTAATTTTTGAATTCATGTGTTTCAGCCAAACAATTGCTAACGTGTAATTAATTATATAAAGAAAATTATATGCTTCACTTTTTGCAGCAACAGTTTATGAATGGCCCTTCCCTGCCTGTGGAGCCCTGTGTAAAAAGCAAGAACTATAAAGACCTTGAGTTAAAGAAACTCCAGTGGTCTGCACAGAGCCCTGACCTCAGCCCCACTGAACAGCTTTGGAATTACTGAAACATCAACTGATACTTTCTTGAGCAATCCCAGGTACAAATTCTATCCTATTAGACCAAAGTTTTATGGAATTTTACATCCACCAGCATTTAGCTCTCGTAATTACATCCCGTTGTATTAGTGTTAGCCAATAAAACTATGATTTATGTCTGACTCTTATGATTAGAGGGCAGACTTCTTCATAACACTCACCATCAGGGAACTCAGGGTGAGCCAGCTGCAGGTCCTTGCAAGTCCTGGCCGGGTTGTTGTTGGTGCCCATGGGGTACTTCATCTTCTCGATGTCTTGTTTGAGATTGTTCAGGGAGCTAAAGATGCCCTCCATGCCCTCACCATAATTCAGCCCTGAATCATCACCCTGCATATCGCTGGAGCGCCGTGTCTTCTTAGAGGATCGTATTGGCAGTGGCTCGATAATTTCGCCAGGGGGGCCCTAATGATCAAAGATAGCAGGTCAGCATCACATACATTAAGACACTTAGCTTTACCTGCTTTGAGCTTACAATCACCACATGGCTTCTAAATAATGTTGGGTTATTAAAACACTGTTAAGCTTTTACATTTACTGCACAAAGGACTGGTTAAACCTCTCTTCCATAACAGAATGTATGATGTTGTCAAGAGTCTATCCTGATAGGGAACAAGAAGACAGTTCCCAATTATCTGTATTAAATTATAATCTAATAAGAACAACACAAATTTTAATTTCTATAACTGCATGATGCTGCATTTTAAACTAACTAGTCCTAAGAAAAGACTGCAAGGTAATTAGCTAATATCTGGGGTTTCTGAAGAACTCTCTTAGAGCTATCAAAAATCTAGTCACCCCTGTATAGTTCTTCATTATTTGTAAGACACATAGACCAAACACCCATAATGTATCAAAAAGCATAAGGAAAACTCACAGGAGGACCAGGAGGTCCGACCAACCCAGTGTCTCCCTTTTGACCAGCAGGACCCTGCAGGAACACATGAAAACAGCACGAGTTAGTACCAAACTGTGGACTAAATGTATAATTACTGAATTACTGAGATAAAAGCAGCTTTACTTACGGATGAACCCTTGGCTCCCTTTGGACCTTGTGGACCCTGATAGGAAAAAAAAATCAATCCATTTATGAGGAAAAGTTTACAGCAAAGCAGGATATAAAGTCAGTACATAAGCATGGATCTGATGAAGTGACTCACAGGAAGTCCAGGAGGGCCAGGAGGACCGAGGGGCCCAGCAGCACCAGAAATGCCCTACAGAATTACAGAAGACATGAAATATGTTGAGTTTACATTCAACTGTAATGTTGATTGTAACATAATTTTATCAATCAATATGCAACAACCAAATGCTAATTTAAAAAAAGCTAATGCTATATTTAAAAAAACAATGTAGCTATACATTTATGTTTAAATGTCCATCCATCCAGAAAGCCAGTCAGCCATTTAATATTAATACATACTGATCAGCCATAACATTAAAACCACCTCCTTGTTTCCACACTCACTGTCTATTTTATCAGCTACACTTACCATATAGAAGCACTTTGTAGTTCTACAATTACTGACTAGTTCATCTATTTCTCTACATACTTTTTTAACCTCCTTTTCATCTGTTCTTCAATGGTCAGGATCCCCACAGGACCACTACAGAGCAGGTATTATTTGGGTGGTGGATCATTCTCAGCACTGCAGTGACACTGACATGGTGGTGGTGTGTTAGTGTGTGTTGTGCTGGTATAAGTGGATAAGACACATCAGCACTGCTGGAGTTTTTAAACACCTCACTGTCACTGCTGGACTGAGAATAGTCCACCAACCAAAAATATATCCAACCAACAGCGCCCCATAGGTAGCGTCCTGTGACCACTGATGAAGGTCTAAAAGATGACCAACTCAAACAGCAGCAATAGATGAGAGACCGTCTCTGACTTTATATCTACAAGGTGGACCAACTAGGTAGGAGTGTCTAATAGAGTGGACAGTGAGTGGACACGGTATTTAAAAACTCCAGCAGTGCTGCTGTGTCTAATCCACTCACAACACACACTAACACACCACCACCATGCCAGTGCCACTGCAGTGCTGAGAATCATCCACCACCTAAATATTACCTGTTCTGTCGTGGAGGTTATGACCATTGACGAACAGAGTAAAAGGAGGTTAAAAAAGTATGTAGAGAAACAGATGGACTACAGTCAGTAATTGTAGAACTACAAAGTGCTTCTATATGGTAAGTGGAGCTGATAAAATGGACAGTGAGTGTAGAAACAAGGAGGTGGGTTTAATGTTATGGCTGATCAGTGTACACTGTTACATTTACCCTTTAATTATAATATTAACCCATTTATCTATTCACCTAACCATAGATAATCCATCCATCCATCCATCCAGAAAGCCAGTCAGCCAGCCATTTAATATTAATACATACACTGTTACATTCACCCTTTGTTCTAACTATAATATTAAACCATTTATAACCATAGATAATCCATCCATTTATCCATCCATCCATCTAGCTTGATTAATTAAAAAATAATTAATAAATAATTAAGGTACTTACAGAATCGCCTTTGGCACCAAGAGTACCCTGAGGTCCAGGTAGACCACGGTCTCCCTTCTCTCCCTGCTCACCAGTAGGTCCTATCAGTCCAATCAGACCAGGGTGACCCTGCACATTCAACGAATCAGTCAATTAACCAACCAGAATATTACCAAAGGAAAATGTGTATAAATACTAATTTATAAATAATCTGGAATAAATAAATAAATACATTTATTTTGTAGGCTATTTACACAAGGAGAATCTTGTTGCACAAGAGCATTAAGAAAGTTAAGAGTGCACTTGGGTGGTGCAGCTACAAAACACGCTAGCATACCAGAGCTGACATTTCAAACTCATGAGTTCATATCAGTTATGAATGGGCGCCTATACGGAAAATGATTGGCTGGTCCTTGAAACTGAAGGGGGGATTATTGATCCCCATATGAATCTGCCTCGTATGGGTAAAAGGAAACGACTGGCTCCACACACATGTTGGAGGGTGCATGTGATATTGGGGGAAAAATATAAATAGAATAGAAAATTATAAAATGTTTCTAACTTGTTCTAAAAGTTTTAATATAATAATAAATTCACAGTTCACATTGTGCCAAATGATTTTACAGCCTTCAGATGATATGACTTGAGGTTAGGCATAGCTGGAACAGATTAACTACATTAACATAAAGAAAAATTGATTCATACTCACCTTTTCACCTTTTGATCCGGGGTCACCTTTCAGGCCGGGCAGACCAGGGGGTCCCTAAAATTAAAGAGCCAACACTAATAAATCAGTTTGCGTGCACACACACACACACAAAGATCTAACTAGAGATGACATAAGATGAGATGGAAAAAAGAAAAGATGGTTCTCTCACCAGTGGTCCAGGTGGGCCATCTTGCCCAGGTGAGCCTGGAAGTCCTTGCTCACCCTGTAAGAAAAGAAATCCATTTCGTTTTATCAGGCATTAATGTCCTCTATAACCTGTTATCAATGTACTGCGGGTGCCAAAAAGATTAATGATCGATGAAAAAGTGTAAGAAAAAATTCAATAAAATCCAGTCACATATTGAGAGTATTGATTTTCCTCACAGTGCTCCAGGTGTTTTGAAAGTGTAAGATTTTTTAAACTAAATTAACACTCACCACAGGACCAGGGATTCCTCTCAAACCCTCAGGACCAGGTTTCCCTGAAGGTCCCTGGGGTCCCACAGGGCCGGTTTTTCCAGGTGGACCCTCGGCTCCAGCTTCACCCTGCACAGAGATTGTAAATTAACTCGAGAAAAACAATGTGATTTCCTTTAGCTCTTTCTGTATTTTAAAAGCATATTTTACCCATAAGTGCTAATTTGGGGTTAGCTAGCTTTTCTTTCTTTTTAGAATGCTAAACTGATCTGCCACTATCTAGCATTGACTGTTAGCCACATTGGCATTGTTCAATACAGTTTTTCCTGTGTATTATTCTTTTTTGGAATGAATCTGAAAACACATGAAAAACAATGTCAATTAGCTTAATAATCCTAATAATGAAAAGAATTGTTTCACAAAACCACATGTTGCAAACACAAGCAACCATGATTTATTACTTCAATCCCTCTTTGCAGGCATAACAGCACTTCCACAGCAAGGAATCTAAAACTGATTTGGATTTGGACACTCCCACCATTCTCCTCACTGTGTATGTAGGCACCGGTTAGAACCAATTAATTGGAAAACAATTAAGCTTGGAAGCTAAGAGAAGAAGAGGATAGCTATCAACAAGAAACAAAGAATGAGCCATTAAGGGGCCCTTAGACTCCAAGGGTAGATAAGATTTTCTGGAGAAACACTGTCCATAATGATAATAATAATTATAATAATAATAATAATAATAATAATAATAATAATTCATCCAATATATTTTGTATTCCAGAAGTTCTTTTTTTTAAATATTTTTTGTTTACGCATTTTCTGCCCTTTTTCTACTGACTTTTTAGCGCGTCCAATTGCCTGATTGCGTCATGCTTCCTCTCCACTAATGCCGACCCCCGCTCTGATCCGCACTCTTTCCTCGCCTCTGTGCAGGTGCCATCAGTCAGCCAGCAGAGGTCGTAGTGCATCAGGTACGAGGAGTCCCTATCCGGCTTAATACCCCACCCCTATATGAACAACAGGCCAATCATTGTTCATGCGGCCGCTCAGCCCAGCTGGATGGCAAAGCTGAGGGTTGATACGATGTATTCGAAACCCCAGCTCTGGTGCGCTAGCGTGTGTTTTTACCGCTGCACCACCTGAGCAGCCATATTCCAAAATTTCTTTAGAGGCTTGATTTCTCTCATATGTAATATAAAATGAATAAATCACAACTTGGCTTTTAAATTGTACCTTTTGACCTAAAACGACTGAAATGTAATTTCCAGAGTAGCTATAAATAGTGCAGTATTATTATATTTGTGTTTACTGTATGTTCTAAGTAAAATTTTACCTTGGCACCCTTCTCGCCCTGCCTGCCTTCAGCTCCTGGAGCTCCTGGAGGTCCCTGTAGAGGACAAATCAAGAAAATGTTTTAGAAAGTACAGCATAATAATTTTTTTTTTTTTAAGATTCCATAATAATCACAGCATAATTTGATGAACTGCTAGCATGGTGGTCAGCTGGCAAGCTGTTTGTTAATAAATCTGCAAGTACAAATGAGTGGGATTTCAGTTTGGGAGTTTTTATATGCATATTTTGGCATCTTTTTAGAGATGGACTGTAATGCAGTGCAGTGGTAGCTTATGTCTAGTTCACACTACACAATTTTTGCCATGATTTTCGCTCGCCAACTGGTCGGCGCTAGATGTTCCCCCATGGGGATCAATAAAGAAATCTTATGTGCCGGCTCGGAGGCAACTCGGCGTTCAAAACTCGGCTCTCGATCGCTATGTGTGAACTGTTCACCGACTCCATCCGAGCAGCTCGCAGAGCACTTGCCGACTGAAGAAAGATATCTAGCATGTTAAATATCTGGATCAGTTGGTGGACTGGCAGTGAGTGCGGTATCGAACCTTCAGTCATTGAGAATGCAGGTTATGGGGTGAGGAGAAACGCGGGGGAGGAGATGTAAATACGTAGGACAGGGGCATAATATAGTTTCTATCAGAATACATCGGCACACACACAAGTTGTACAGTATTTGTAACCTTATTGTCCACGCCAAACCATAATACCAATGTTGCATTGCAAAAGATATTTATTAACCTCCAGCTCACTACAGAACAGATCCCTGCTGGTCGTGTTGCCAAATCCACTCTGATTCATTTATTCTTCATCTTTGATTTTACGCTGTCCATCAGCGCACAAACAGCTTTGATCGCTCACTTCATTTTTGAACATAGCATCATTAAACCCCTCGTCACTTCTTGCGTTTCTTTTCGTAACAACACGTAGTTTGAGAGACCAGACCGTGCAGTGTGACCCCGTATCGCTGATCAGTTGTGTAGTGTGAAAACCACAATGACTTAAAAGACTCCCGACTGCAAGAGATCCAGTTGTGTCGTGTGAACTGTACAGGGACCTGAAAACTCCGAAAGTCGTGTAGTGTGAACTTGGCATTAGCCGTTAAGATACTGTACTAATAGTCAGAATGTCACTGGTTCAAGCCCCACATATGCCATGTTGACACTGTTAAGTCTTTGAGCAAGGCTTTAAACCTTTAAGGCAGTCTGAGGACTATACAACTCTAAAACTAAATTGTTCCACTTCATTATTAGCCAAACTTGTCACTATTGAATCGGTGATGCCAGCATACAGCCAGCAGGTTGTTTATTAAACAAATAGGTATGGATGCTTCTAAGGTTCTAAGGCTACTACAAAGATCTTTATATTACAAATATATTTAATATCTAAATGTATTTGGAGCTTTGTCCTAACAAATGTGTTTAGACTGAACTACTCTATAATCTCTTATAAAATCCATCATTCAATAAAATGTAATCATTTATAACCAAGTGTCTTAGTTAAGGGCACTTCATTCAATAAAGCTGTTTTCTTGAGACAATCAGAGATTAATTTATGGAAATCTTAAATGAAAAAGCAAATGACCTTTAAAAGTCTATGTTAAAATGCTATACACTCATAGGTTTACGTTCTAGATGCAGATGGAGAGAAACTCCTCAGAGAGAAAGTCTTCTTTCTGTCCACAGTTCTTTACTGATTAGTGACCAAGTCTGCTGATGGGATGTTTAATATATTCACCAGCAGGCTAGAAGAACCTGAATTATGCATACACCAGCTGAGAGCTTTGTTATGAAGTTTGATGGAGATTTTCATAGAGGATGGAGTAAGAATGCAGATTAACAATAGGACAATGCAATATCAAGACCAAAAGGGAGTTTCAAAACTGTGAATGCAGCATAATCAAATGTTAATGAATCCCTATTCACAGTTCAGTACTTATCATTGGCTTTAGGCTGATCAGGAACATTGTGGGTCAGAAACATACCCAGAAACACTGAGAGCAAAGAGGGAATACGCTCTTGTCAGAAAACCAGCACATTAGAAACTCACCTAGAAACCAGTTTGCTCACTCGTTTTTAAATACAATATTAATCTTATATCTACTTTAATTTTTATTTCATTGCAGACAGTCTGAATCCAAGATATTTCATGTTTTATCTGGTAAAACCAAGGCTGTAGTGCCCAGACCATCTACTGTGCCATGGTGTCGCCATGATAATGGCCATTCAACCACTACCATGACACAGTAAACATACAGGAATCTGGTACATAGGTCAATATTTACATACTGATAGATTAATACCTTACATGGCATACAGGTCATGTACATGAGGAGAACAGGACAATTTTTCCTTCTGTTAACAATCAGACTTATGTTTTTGGATTCAGCTTGGCTTACTGCTGGTATTTAAATTCATTTAAATTCATCCAGTGAAGTTCTACTGCACTTTACTCACCAAAGCATTTTTTATGTAGAGTCCCCCCATGATAAAAAGCCCCTGTCCAAACCTTCAAAACTGCTTCAGAATTCCATTCATGATTAACAGTGGCATCAATGTGTCAGGAGCAAAATGTTCAAACCAGATTCATCAGTCAGACTGCCATATTAACTGCTGCTCCAGAGGCCAGTGGCAGTGTCCATTTTACCAATCCAGCTGAAAGTTTAGGTTTGAGTGAGACTGCTAGGGAGGGGTTAGCTCAGGTAATGGACTAGTTATCAGAAGGTTGCCAGTTCACAAGGCCCACCACCACCATGTTGCCATTGTTGGGCCCCTGAGAAAAGCCCTCAATCCTTAATTGCTCAAACTGTACTAATTGTATTTGTGCCACAGTTGTAAGTTGATTTGGCTAAAAGTATCTGCTATATGCCATAAATAAAAAGACAGGTGATTTTAAAATGTTTGATGATACACATTTCCACATCACTAAAACAGGGTTAGAACCCTGGAAGCGTTTAGTTTAGTTTAATATGACAGCTACAATCACTCTACTTCTCTCCACAGGTTTCCTCAGGTACTGATCATTGTTTTCCCATCACTGTAACTCAGGACAGCATCAGTCTATACTGAGATGTCTTTGGTCTCTGTCCAAGTCTGGGGGTCACAGAAATCAGGTCTATTTCTAGTTGCTATTTTCAACCAGGTGACTTCATAATGTAAATTAAAAAAAGATTCTGCTTGCTGTTCTCTCACTTTATTTCTACCAACATTTTTTAAATGTTGATGTTACAAACCCATGGCAAATTTGTTAGTTTGGTCTCAGTGGTCAGAATGTCTAAAGGCTAGAGGCAACAGGAGTTGACAATGCTTTGCTGAAAGTGTATTAAACAGTCTGAATAATGTTACACATCAGATGTAGCTTCAGCATTAGTCAGGACAGTTATGACTGGATGCAATAATAGATGAACACCTTATCTAATCATCTGCTAAATCCTGGTTTGTTGATTAGCTGGATTAGTGCAAGTGCTCCAGAGAAACAAATCTGCACAACAGTATGCGGACCAAGAACCCAAAACTATGCAACTCTATGAATAAAGCTTCTGTCTAAAATTGGCATTCTACATTGACTACAAAGTTCTGCCAATAACCTACAAAAGTTTAAAAGGGGTTTGCTCCTACATTTCATGTTCTTGATTTACAATGCTTTATCCTTGGCATGGCTGCAGTGGGTGCAGCTTTTCATGAATTACTGGGTGCAATGCAGTAAAACCCCCCCTTAAAATAATAACATCCACAATGATAATTATAATAACGCTAATAATGATGATAATAAATGTAGCTGAAAGCAGCCACTGGTAAACATTAAATATTTTAGTTATTTTATATAAAATGCAATCATAACATATGCCATTATATACAATACACCAGTCAGTCATAACATTATGACCACCTTTCTAACATTGTGTTGGTCCCCCTTTTGCTGTCAAAACAGCTTTGACCTGTCGAGACATGGACTCCACTAGACCCCTGCAGGTGTGCTGTGGTGGAGGTGGGGCCTCCATGGATCAGACTTGTTTGTCCAGCACATCCCACTGATGCTCGCAACAAGACTGTGATACACTGTGTATTCTAACACCTTTCTATCAGAACCAGCATTAACTTCTTCAGCAAGTCAGGTTCTTCAGCCAACCTTTGCTTCCCACGTGCATCAATAAGCCTTGTCCACCCATGACACTGTCTCCGGTTTACCACTGTTCCTTCCTTGGACCACTTTTGATAGATACTGAGCTCTGCAGACTGGGAACACCCCACAAGAGCTGCAGTTTTGGAGATGCTCTGACCCAGTCGTCTAGCCATCACAATTTGGCCCTTGTCAAACTCGCTCAAATCCTTACACTTGCCCATTTTTCCTGCTTCTAACACATCAACTTTGAGGATAAAATGTTCACTTGCTACCCTATATATCCCACCTAGTAACAGGTGCCATGGTGAAGAGTCAGTGGTCATAATGTTATGCCTCGTCAGTAAATATGATGTTTTATCTACATTTTTTTTTTGTTTAAAATTTTGAAAGTGGAGCTTGTACTTTTTTATTTAAACATAGTTTTATATTTAACTGTAAATGATTAGAGTGACTTTTCTAAATGCGTTTTCCCGAAGCATGTACTGTAGAATACTTGAGATTGTATTTGCTTGAACATTCAATAACTCAAATATAATAAGAGACATAGTTGTAGTTTCTCCTATTGAAGAATAAAACAATTTGTTTACTTAGGCTGCCCTTGAGAAAATAGACAAACTGCAATTTGCTTTTACTGTATGATTTTTTTTTGCACATTCAATCAAATGGTGATAGTGGAATACCCAGTTTGCTCTCCAAAGATAAAAACAAATAGAAAAATAGTGAAGATAAGTGAAGTAAAATTTTACTTACTCGTTTTCCTGGTGGTCCTGGGGGTCCAGCTTCTCCAGATGGACCAGGAGGACCCTAAAGAAGAGATTAAAGGTTACAATCAAACAATAAACATCATGATATACACTTGTAATGCTTGTGATTAGCCCCTATTTGCAGCTCTAAAGGCCTCTACTTTTCTCTGAAGGCTTTTCATAAGATTTTGAAGTGTCGTTATAGGTCATGCACTGATGCTGGACAAGAAGGTCTAAATCTCTATCGATGTTTCAATTCACACCAGGTATTCAGTTAGGTTGAGATCAGGGGCTTGTGCAGGCCTCCACATAAAACCCATTAAACTACACTATATTGCCAAAAGTATTCACTCGTCTGCCTTCACACGCACATGAACTTGAGTGACATTCTTAATCCATAGGGTTTAATATGATGTCGACCCACACTTTGCAGCTATAACAGCTTCAACTCTTCTGGGGAGGCTTTCCACAAGGTTTAGGAGTGTGTTTATGGGAATTTTTGACCATTCTTCCAGAAGCGCATTTGTGAGGTCAGACACTGATGTTGGACGAGAAGGTCTGGCTCTCAGTCTCCGCTCTAATTCATCCCAAAGGGGTTCTGTCGGCTTGCGCTTGGTGATGTAAGGCTTGGATGCAGCTGCTGGGCCATTGAAACCCATTCCATGAAGCTCTCTACACACTGTTCTTGAACTAATCTGAAGGCCACATGAAGGAGGTCTGTAGCGATTGACTCTGCAGAAAGTTGGCGACCTCTGTGCACTATGCACCTCAGCATCCGCTGACCCCGCTATGTCATTTTATGTGGCTACCACTTCGTGGCTGAGTTGCTGTCATTCCCAATCACTTCCACTTTGTTATAATACCACTGAAAGTCGACTGTGGAATTTCACGAATGGACTTGTTGCACAGGTGGCATCCTATCACGGTACCACGCTGGAATTTACTGAGCTCCTGAGAGCGAACCATTCTTTCACAAATGTTTGTAGAAGCAGTCTGCATGCCTAGGTGCTTGGTTTTATACACCTGTGGCCATGGAAGTGATTGGAACCTGAAATCAATGATTTGGATGGCTGAGTGAATACTTTTGGCAATATAGTGTATGTCTTGATGAACATTGCTTTGTATAACATGAACGTAGTCATGCTGAAACATAATATAACAGAGTGTTCATATACTTTTGGCCATAGAGTGTAAGTAAAAATAATAAAAAATAATACAAATGAAAGACGTGTGCTTTTCTAATATAAGCTCTCTCTATCAGCTGTCTGAAAATGTACACATGGTTATCAGAAAATATATTGGATGTGATCTAACTGACATTTATAGATACGTTGAAATCACATCTCAATCAAAAGCACAGCATGCCATAGAGATGGAGTGAATATTCGGACTCACTCAGCTGTGAGACAGAGCGGTATGAAGCTGTAATCAGAAAAGAGAGCTGAGACAGCTCTGTGTGAAGCCTTTATAGCACTACAAATCTCTGCTCATTAAACTTTAATAGGGCTGCAGGGTGCAGATAGGGCACTGAATTAAACCCAGCACACAATACACAGCAATCTGTAACAACCCGCCTCAAATACATTCACTTCATCCAAAGCTAAATTAAAGCTCTTTCTCATGGCCTGAGAATTCAAATTGTGCTCATAAATATTAAAAAGAATGGAAATGCATGGCCAGAGTTTATGAGGCAATGTGCTGTGTCTCAGGACAAAGAGGAACCATCAGGGCCCTCTAGTGAGAGATTGTATCTAACCATACTTCGACAATCAACATTTAAACAAATACAAATCTAAGCAAATTAATCATTCATACTTGTCTATTCAATTTGTGGGTTAAATTAAACAAGCCCATTTTTCTCACTTTTAAAATTTTGCCACCTCTGCTGTTGCTGGTTGATGAAAATGAAATGAAACGCTATTCCTTCCGTTTAATATCAGTCATGTCTGTCACAATTATTAATTACTGTAGATGAAGCTGTACTAGTGTTTCCTAACATATAATGTAAGTTAGTAATTATAAATTTGAGGTACTTACAGGTTGACCTGCTTCACCATCTTCACCTTTCTCTCCTGGGCTGCCATCAGTTCCCTAACAAAGCACAAATCATAAATATTATAGAATGTAAATGACAACCCTGCGGTACACCAGGTGTCAGAAATGTAGTAGGACTTAAATCATATCCTTGGGGTACATCACAAATCATAAATATTATGGGACTTAAATCACATCCCTGAGGTACACCACAAATCAGAAATGTTATTGAACTTACATTCACAATCCTGAAATACACAAGGTATCAGAATTGTTACGGGATTAAAATTACATCTCTTAAGTACACCAGGTGCCAGAAATGTCATGGAATCTAAATCACATCCATGAGGTACACCAGGTGTCATAAATATTATGGAACTTGAATCAAATCCAAGAGGTACACCAGGTGTCACAAATGTTATGGAAATTAAATCACATCCATGAGGTTTACCAGGTGTCAGAAATGTTATGGAACTGAATTCAAATCCATGAGGTACACCAGTTGTCAGAAATGTTATGGAACTTAAATCACAACCGTGAGGTACACCAGGTGTCAGAAATGTTATGGAACTTAAATCAAATCCATGAGGTACACCAGGTGTCAGAAATGTTATGGAACTCAATTCACATCCATGAGGTACACCAGGTGTCAGGGATATTATGTGATTTAAACAACAACTCTGAGGTACTCCAGGCATCAAAAATGACACGGAACTTAAATCACAACCATGAGGTAGACTAGGTTTCAGAAATGTTATGAGATTTGAATCACATCTCTCAAGTACACCAGGTGTCAGGAATGTTATAGGATTTAAACAACCCTGTGGAACTTTAGGCATTAAAATACTATTGAACTTAAATCACAGCCATGAGGTACACCAGGTGTCAGAAACGTTATGGAACTTAAATCACATCCATGAGGTACACCAGGTGTCAGGAATGTTATAGGATTTAAACAACCCTGTGGACCTTCAGGCATTAAAATATTATTGAACTTAAATCAAAGCCATGAGGTACACCAGGTGTCAGGAATGTTAACAGATTTAAACAACAACCCTGTGGTACTCCAGGCATCAGAAAATGTCATGGAACTTAAATTACAACCGTGAGGTACACCAAGTGTCAGGAATGTTATGAGATTTGAATTACATATTCAAAGTACACCAGGCATCAGAAATGCTTTGGGATTTATATCACATCCTTGGCTTTAATCACATTTATTAGATATCTTCGAACTCTAAAAGAATTGTCGGACCAAACACTTAATGAGTTGCTTGGGTAAAAATGTTAATACAGCAACTTCTTAATTAGGAGATAAAAAAATTATTAACATTTGATAATTTTTGACTGTGCATTCAGCCTAGCAAGTCCTTGTTAGTATAGATAAGGCATGCAGTCTAATCCTTTCATATACTTAAACCATAATTGGCACACTTTACAAATTTCTACCATTTGAGCCTCAAAACTGGTTAAGATTTATAGATGTACAAAATTTGATACTTACAGCAATACCAGGCTCACCCGGAGGACCGGGATCTCCAGGGAAGCCAACAGGACCCTACAATATTGAACAACAATATACACTTTATAACAAATATATGCAATATACAGTTGAACTATAATAAACTGGGTTTTAAGATGTAAACAACTACAATAAGGGAGATTAACCTCATATATTATTAAAGTTAAAATGTGATGCACTTTTGGAATTAAAAAGTACACAGAGAAAATGGCTCATTTACAATAATAATTCCTATTATGAGCATCATAGTAAGTTGTTTGCTTTAATGTCCAGTGGGGTGCAATAATAATGCATCATTATTTAGTTATACAGCCTGGTAAACAAATATGTGGGGGCTGAAAAACAGGTTAATACTGCCATATTGTTTCATAAATAGCATAAATTAGCTTATTTATCTGAAATGTAACCAGATGTAATAAAAGCTTCTCTGAGTCTGAAATCACATTAAATGCCTTTTTCCCAGAATGCTCCCTGTGTTTTGTTTTTGTGTGTTTTTTGTCTAGCGGTTTTGTGCCAGTGTTGTAACCTGCACTTACAGGATTTCCTTTGGGGCCATCATCCCCAGGTGGTCCTTTAGGTCCAGCAGGTCCAGCAGCACCAGATGGGCCTGCTTCACCCTTCTCACCTCTCTCACCTTTGGGGCCCTAAAAAGCAAATCAGAAATGTAAGTGGACCATGCTTGCATCCTTAGTATGACTTGGATGGAATGACCGCTTGTCTATTATATATGCTGCTAATTAGAAATATGAGTGGACCAAACCTTTGGTCCTTGAATGTGTTGTGCATTACAAACATAAGTAGACTAAAGCCACAGCCCCACACATTACAAATGTGAGTGGATTCCTGAAGTGTTTTGGAAACCGTAAACATGAGTGGACCAACAGCAGATCTTTGAGGTATGTCTCAAATAACAAATTCAAGTGGACACAAACTCCCGGAGGTTCACCACAAATTAAGAACCGCATGGGATCCTTTGGGATACAGTACAATACAGTATATCACAAATCAGAAATGTTATGGGACTTAAATCACATCCATGACATACACCACAAATCAGAAATGTTATTGGACTTAAATCACATCCATGACATACACCACAAATCAGAAATGTTATGGGACTTAAATCACATCCATGACATACACCACAAATCAGAAATGGATTATACAGGTTATGAGGCTTAAATAAAATTCCCTGTACCCATATAAACAGGTAGATTAAAAAGTACATGGATGGTGGTTCCCCTGCCAAGGTTAAGCAACACAATGTGTCCAGATAACAATATAACTCTCACTCTGTTATCCTAATCAGGGTTGCGAGGGGTGCTGGAGCTTATTCCAGCTCTCAATGGGCGCAAGGCACACAGAAACACCCTGAAAAGGGTGCCAGTCAATTGTAGGAGATGGTAATATACTATCCAAAGTCAAGCAAGCTTCTATCACCAAAAAAGAAGCCCTTGCTCCTGTGTTTTTATTGGTCATTAAATAAGCAGAAAGATCAGCACAAATGATTCTTTCTTGCATTACAAAATGATTGGAAAACGTGCAATAAACTCATAAAATAACTCAAATTTGTGAATCTTGGAACAAAAAAGCATTCCAATCTCTGTCACAGACAAGATCTAATCTGTAAGTAGTAAACTTCTGAAAATTAGAACTAGACTGTATTCAAACTGAATGTTCAATCGAGGGCAGAAACAGTGAATGAGATTTTGTACTAATCTCTAGCAGCTCAAGGTTAATGCTCTT
This sequence comes from Trichomycterus rosablanca, assembly GCF_030014385.1. Lineage (NCBI taxonomy): Eukaryota > Metazoa > Chordata > Actinopteri > Siluriformes > Trichomycteridae > Trichomycterus > Trichomycterus rosablanca. The sequence goes on along the minus strand of NC_085990.1, from coordinate 25,165,396 downwards.
GCATTATTAATATGTATGTACTGAGCTAGCCAACAAAGTGGTTTCGGCAGACTTGCTAAAACCACTTACATTGTTTTAGAAAACCCACTATTCCACTAATCAGTTTATGGTAATTGCTTTAGTATAGAAGCTTTAATTAGTTTACTCATACATTTACAGACATGTACTTACTCCAGTACCAGGTTCTCCAGGAGGTCCGGGATTACCGGCTTCACCTTGTTCACCCTGTAAGAGAGTTCATCAGTTAAATCTTTACCATGGTAACCAATGCCTGTCAACAGTAATGCTTTTCAGATAGGTACCATAATTAAGCATGGCATAGCATGTCCAAAATAGCATAGACACCAGTATGAATCTAGCCGACGCTTATATATTAAAAAGCCAATACATCATTCATTGTCTGTTTTACCACCGCTTTATCCTATTAAGGGTCGTGGTGCTTCTAATTTACTGGGCAAAGGGTAGAACATACCCCAGACAGGTCGCCAGTCCATCACAGGGCAAACACTGTTTGAGTGTTTGTGTGTGTGTATTTATTCATTCATTTACTCACTCACTCTCACTCACTTTCTTAACCGCTTATCCAATTAGGTGTGCTGGAGCCTATGCCAGCTTTTCAATGGGCGCAAGGCACACAGTAAAACCCTTGACGGGGCACCAGTCCATCACAGGGCAAACACTGTTTGCGTGTTCATGTGTGTGTATTCATTCATTTATTCATTCATTCATTTATGTATTTATTTACTTTTTTGAAAGGCAAAAAGGCAACAAACTTGTAAGTGGTTACTCACCTTCTCTCCCACTGCTCCCATGCCTCCAATACCACCTGGTGGTCCTTGTGCACCCTAAAACACAACATGCCCAATTAGTCTAAGGTCTTGCTAAACATTTGCTGTAATACAAAATGTATGTGATATCCTCCAACATAACCTTGTTGTTTACTGTTCTTTATGCCTCACAATTATCCAAAAGGAGTTAAGGACTGCATGAGAAACTGGAACTAAATGCTAATATTTGACCTTCCTACAGCACAACAATTTTATTAATAAACATACATGGATGGTTTAAACTTCACTACATATGGCAATAAATTTGTTTACTATTTAGGCTTAAAGTTAAGAGGCTTACTTACATCAGCACCTGATGGACCGTGAGGACCTCTCGGGCCTGGTGGACCAGGGGGACCCTAAAAGAACACAAGCCAAGCAGACATTAGATTATAGGGCCGGTTGGAATGTACTACAATACGATTACTGCCAGTGTCTACCAGGCAGGTAGATAGACAAGTATAGAGTATAGAGGATGTATTTATAGATAGATAGCCAGATAAGTTAAGCAGGCAGTTTATAGGTATGCTCTGTGCGTTAATAAGTAGGCAGACAAATACGCAGAGAAGTAGGTGGTTTATAGGTAGGTACAGTAAATTGATAGGTAGCTAGTTAAGCAGAGAGGTAGGTACTTTATATGTAGGAACAGTTGGTTGGTAGGTGGGTAGGTAAGTAGATAGGTACGTACTTTATATGTAAATACAGTTGGTTGGTAGGCTGGTAGGTAAGTAAAGAGGTAGGTACTTTATATGTAGTTACAGTTGGTAAGTAGGTGGGTAGGTAAGTAGATAGATAGGTACTTTATATGTAGGTACAGTTGGTTGGTAGGTGGGTAGGTAAGTAGAGAGGTAGGTACTTTATACGTAGGTATAGTTGGTTGGTAGGTAGCTAGTTAAGTAGAGAGGTAGGTACTTTATATGTAGGAACAGTTGTTTGGTAGGCTGGTAGGTAAGTAGAGAGGTAGGTACTTTATATGTAGTTACAGTTGGTAAGTAGGTGGGTAGGTAAGTAGATAGATAGGTACTTTATATGTAGGTACAGTTGGTTGGTAGGTGGGTAGGTAAGTAGAGAGGTAGGTACTTTATACGTAGGTACAGTTGGTTAGTAGGTGGGTAGGTAAGTAGAGAGGTAGGTACTTTATATGTAGTTACAGTTGGTAAGTAGGTGGGTAGGTAAGTAGATAGATAGGTACTTTATATGTAGGTAAAGTTGGTTGGTAGGTAAGTAGGTAAGTAGAGAGGTAGGTACTTTATACGTAGGTACAGTTGGTTAGTAGGTGGGTAGGTAAGTAGAGAGGTAAGTACTTTATATGTAGATACAGTTGGTGGGTAGGTAAGTAGATAGGTACGTACTTTATATGTAAATACAGTTGGTTGGTAGGTGGGTAGGTAAGTAGAGAGGTAGGTACTTTATACGTAGGTACAGTTGGTTAGTAGGTGGGTAGGTAAGTAGAGAGGTAGGTACTTTATAAGTAGGTACAGTTGGTTGGTAGGTGGGTACGTAAGTAGATAGGTAGGTACTTTATATGTAGGTACAGTTGGTTGGTAGGTGGGTAGGTAAGTAGAGAGGTAGGTACTTTATACGTAGGTACAGTTGGTTAGTAGGTGGGTAGGTAAGTAGAGAGGTAGGTACTTTATACGTAGGTACAGTTGGTTAGTAGGTGGGTAGGTAAGTAGAGAGGTAAGTACTTTATATGTAGATACAGTTGGTTGGTAGGTGGGTAGGTAAGTAGATAGGTACGTACTTTATATGTAAATACAGTTGGTTGGTAGGTGGGTAGGTAAGTAGATAGGTAGGTACTTTATACATAGGTACAGTTGGTTAGTAGGTGGGTAGGTAAGTAGAGAGGTAGGTACTTTATATGTAGGTACAGTTGGTTGGTAGGTGGGTAGGTAAGTAGAGAGGTAGGTACTTTATAAGTAGGTACAGTTGGTTGGTAGGTGGGTAGGTAAGTAGATAGGTAGGTACTTTATATGTAGGTACAGTTGGTTGGTAGGTGGGTAGGTAAGTAGATAGGTAGGTACTTTATATGTAGGTACAGTTGGTTGGTAGGTGGGTAGGTAAGTAGAGAGGTAGGTAGTTTATATGTAGGTACAGTAGGCTGGTAGGTAGGCAAATATGTGAGAAGGTGGATAGGTTGGAAGGTTGACCAAGATAAACTTACGTACCATTGCACCAACGTCTCCATTCTCTCCCTTCTCACCTGGAGGTCCAGGAAGACCCTGAAGAGGAAAGGACAAGATCACATGTTAAATGTTTCAAATAAATAGTCTGGGATTTACTGTGAATATAAATGTATCCCTCAACTTAGTAACCTTCAAAATACATCCAAATTAGCATCTGATCAAAACATGACCCATTGTATAAGGACTAAATTACATATGGTTCAGATTCCATGTGAAAACATCTACATACAACAACATAAAATAACCTGAAAAGGTCCTTATTGTGCTACACAGCAGTAAATGATGTTTGTGTGTGGATACAGTAAAGACTGAAATGATGGAGCTGTCACTTTATTGTTTGTGGCTGCACACTCACGCGTGAATGAGTAATAATATTAAAGGTCCCAGACATGAAATAGAAAACTTGGCGCAAATGCAGTCAGCAATAAAACTCAGCTGCCAAACAGGCATGGAGATTGGGCATGAAGATCAGTCACAAAGAAAGCTCAGTGCCATATCAAAACCAAAAAGCTAAAATGGCCTTTAACTGGATTTTTAAAGCAATTTAAGCCTATTTCTCCCTTCTTGTCTTTTAATGGTGCTCTCGGTGGGTAGAGTTAGCAACCTAAAGGCACTACAAACGCTATTCCACCCACCGCGGTGGACTTCAGTTTATGCAAATGAACCACTCATGCTTCCCACAGTGTAAACTCTGGCTATGGAAGGCAAGCCACATGGAGGCATGCTAAAACTATTGTTTTTCTTTTTCACGCTGCTTCTTCTTCTGATATAAAAAGTAAGAAAATTAATGACCAGCTGAATTTATTAAGTTCAGTGGATTATTCAATGTGCAGATATCCATATAATTTTGCAATACACTGATCAGCCATAACATATCATTGTTTCTACACACACTGTCCATTTTATCAGCTCCACTTACCATATAGAAGCACTTTGAAGGTCTACAATTACTGACTGTAGTCCATATGTTTCTCTACATACCTTTTTAGCCTGCTTTTACCCTGTTCTTTAATGGTCAGGACCCCCACAGGACCACCACACAGCAGGTATTATTTAGGTGGTGGATCATTCTCAGCACAGCAGTGACACTGACATGGTGGTGGTGTGTAAGTGTGTGTTGTGCTGGTATGAGTGGATCAGAGACATCAGCGCTGCTGGAGTTTTTAAATACCGTGTCCACTCACTGTCCATTCTATTACACACTCCTACCTAGTTGGTCCACCTTGTAAGTGTAAAGTCAGAGACGATGGCTCATCCATTGATGCTGTTTGAGTTGGTCATCTTCTAGACCTTCATCAGTGGTCACAGGACGCTGCCAACAGGGTGCTGTTGGCTGGATATATTTTAGGTTGGTGGACTCTTCTCAGTCCAGCAGTGACACTGAGGTGTTTAAAAACTCCATCAGCACTGCTGTGTCTTATCCACTCATAACAGCACAACACACAAACACACCACCACCATGTAAGTGTCAATGCAGTGCTGAGAATGATCCACCACCCAACTCTCTCCTGGGAGAGTTCTGACGATTAAAGAACAGAATGAAAGGGGGATAACAAAGCATGCAGAGAAACAGATGGACTACAGTCAGTAATTGTAGAACTACAAAGTGCTCCTATATGGTAAGTGAAGCTGATAAAATGGACAATGTGTCTAGAAACAAGGAGGTGGTTTTCATGTTATGGCTGATCGGTGTATACTGTAACTGTAAAGAAGCAACAACACAGAAAGTGGATTGTCTGGTGTAAGCTAGTTTGCATATGGTGTGGGATACAGCAATCAGATTTTGATTTGGCTACCTGGGGACACATTAGACAATACGTCTAAATGCATGTGATTTACATAATCAGTAATACCAAGTGGAAATGGGATCAAAGTAATGCAAGCAAATCTGGTGTATCTGTGAGATCATATGCACAGAATGAGCAGTTAGTTTCCCCATCGTACTGCAATAAATTACCCATGCTGTGTTAAACAGCAGTTTAGATTGCTTTTTAATAGCTGTTGTGGGATAAAGAAGACGCAGAGCATAGCTATCAAATGTCGTCACAGCAATGGACACATCTAATTCTACTCTCCCTCACCCTCTCCAATTGCAAACAGCACATCTAAAATCTAATTTGGTATGATATTTACACCCCAAATACTGAAGCACTCGCTGGACGTTGGATGTTCACACATGTGGGATTTCAGAATGCTTTCATGGTCAGACACCATTATAGCAAAACAGCCTTTCAATCCAGCACAGAGCACGCAGAGTGGCCTGATGCCTGCTGGACCAGATCACCACTTAGCGTAATTAATAAAATCTAAATGGAGGCGCATTACACTCAATTAAAGCTCGATCGAGTCAAATGACTCGGAGGGTTCGGTGGCGAGAAGTGTGGGGGAGTGGTGCAGTAAATAACCGGTGTAGTGAATCTAATTCCATTACTGTCATGATTCCTTATCACAGCTATAAGGTACTTATTTGTTTAATGATAAATACAGACTGAAGCTCCTCATGGCTGCAACTGTCTTTCATATGGATTTAAATTAAAACAGAACAAAGAAGAGACATTTACTGTTTTACTTTATTAATTTGGTTGAGTTTTACACAAAAGCACTAATTCCTAATTTGATGCCTGCCAAGACATTACGAATAAGGTTGTAAATAGACAGAAACACCTGTTTTGTAACTTTCAACAGGTGATACTATTGTAATTAGTGTCACTCCCTTTCCTCTGTTTAAATTCATCCTTCAAACTTAGCTTATTTTTCAGTACTTTCATTATTCTACCCACTGAAGGTTTTTTTCCTTCTTCTTTTCCTTTGTAGAGCAACCTTGGGTACGAAAATGGCGCTATGTGGTATAAAATTATTAATATTATTATTACTACGATTGTAGGAATTTAAAGAATGGCATAATCTACAGTCCATAACATCCACAGAAATCCCTCAAAAGCATTGTACTAATTATTGAGTTCAGGTGTTTTAGCTCCACCTATTGCTGAAAGATTTACAAAATCAGTTATATAAAATATGTTTGGAACCTGGGGTTTGGTGTAGAAGTTTGATGTCCAGTTCTGATCTCAACAACTGAATTGAACAACTTTAAAACACTGATTGAACCCTTTTTCACCCATGCACTCTGCTAAACAGGGTCCCTACACAGTATTTGAAGACCCCACCCACATAGTCCGATTATCCCGCCATAGCAGAAACATGTCTGCTACAGGCTACACTGCTACACTGCCAATTATGCATGCTAGATGGCGCCCAGACGACCGGTGGCAACACTGAGTTTCAAACAGAGGAGTACAGAATCTCTGCGCTGGTGTGCTAGTGGACTATCCACCTAGGCGCCCTGATTGTTACCTTTTAAATATTTTTTTACTAAATAAACATTCCAAAATCTTATAGTCTTTGCAGTTACAGTTGCAGTGAATAATACTCACTCCTAGACTGCAATAAACCATTTAAACAAGAACAATTTAAATAACTAAAATAATAATGTACCAAATGGTTTCTCCAAATTCAACTCAAAGTACTACTTTTAATGGCAAGCACTGAGATATCTCTTTGGACAGTACGGCACATAGTAAATGTTGAAAGTCTCCATTCCTGAACTCCAAGTCAAACACCTCTACTGACCCAAAAGCACAAGAAAAGTTGGTTTCAATATGCTCAAAATCATCTGTGGTTTGGGGTTTCTGTTCTGTAAAGAAGCATGGTGGTGACTCAGTGATGCTCTGTGGCTGCTTCGCTTCCTTGGGCACTGGGAAACTGCACTGGAGGACATGATGGATTCAATCAAGTATCAGGAAATCCTGAAAGCTAAAGATTGGGAGTCACTGGAACCTCCAGTTGGACAGTGATCCCAAGCATACCTCAAAGTCCACCAAGGCTTGGTTTCAGAAGTCCTAGAAGATTCTGCAGTGGCCGTCACAGTCACCTGACTCAAACCCCATAGAAAATCTTTGGTGGGATTTGAAGAAGGCAGTTGCAACATGCAAACCCATATATATATGACTGAATTGGAGCCATTAATAGTTCTAAGACTCCAGTAGTCATTAAGAGTGGCCCTTTATGTTGAATTTGGAAAAAGCCCTTGCTTGTTAAGCTATTTAAATTGTTCTTGTATGATTGTTTAGTTGCAATGAGGGTTGAATAATTTTGATTGCAACTGCAAGTGAAGACTTTTATATCTGTAAAGATGGAATCAATCCCATATTAGAGTCTTGGCTTTGGAATGGATTGTCCAACAAGCGTATGCTCAGGTGTCAACATCTGCTTTTTTATATTGTGTATAAAAAGCAAGTGTATGCACTTACCTGCAGGCCGATTGGTCCAGGTGGTCCTGGGAAACCTCTTGGTCCTTCGTCTCCTTTCTGTCCGAACATACCCTGCTGACCTCTTGGTCCAGGTTCTCCATCTGCACCCTGTGCAAAACACCACACAATTTAGCCATAGTTCAGCCAGTTTGACTGTGATTTTTGTAAGCGACTCTGTTCTAGTCTGTCTGTGAGTCTGTCAGAATTGCCACTACTTACAATTTTGCTACATACATTATTAATATGCATCACAGTGTCAGCTGACTTAGGTTCTATAAATATTTACTGAACTATTATCTCAGACATTAATCAACAGGTGATTATAGGGAATTAGAAATTTTACTGGGTGTGTTTACAAGTTAATAAATATAGTGATTCCACTTACTGCAGGTCCTGGTGCTCCAATTGGACCTTGTAGACCTGATGGACCAGGTGGACCCTAAAACAAGTAACATACAACATTGTTAAAAAAAATGATCCCATACATTGCACAATATACAATATACTGTACATAAATCTAAGAAATAAACAGTAAGCAACTGCAAACAGTTGAAATGCAAGTACGAAAGAAGACAGTGTTGTAGAAAAGTGTTTGTATTTTCAAGTGTAAGTGCTTATCATTGCTAATGGGCCACAGCTGAGTCCAGGCTATATAAAGAACGTTTGGAGACCAGTGTGGCACTGAGTCATCTGACCATGCTCAGGTGGTAAGATGCCTGTTCAATTTTAGAGGAACCTCTCAGTTCTATTCTCAGCTTTTGTTTGTAAATATTTAAATTTGCAGTCATTTTTCCAAGGCAGCCATTGGAACTTGATTGAACATCCTGGTTGTAGTGGTTCATTGAGCCAATTCCCCACTTTATTTTTTCCATTCCCTTTCCTTCTTGGCTTAGATTAGAAGAAGCATAAGAATGTGATTGTGTTAGTACACTGGTAGCACTGGCATGCTGGCCAGAGTCGCAGTTCCACCTGCTGCTCTCCCTCATTAGTTGTAGCTAGTTCTACTAAAAGAGTTATTTCAACTCTTCACTTATTTAACTCATTAGCCCTCATCTGCTTTGGCTTGATGGGTAGCCACATAGCTTAGGCTACAGAGTCTCTTCAGTACTCTACAGTCCAAATTCAAATCTGGCTTCTGGCAGTTGAAAATATAACCATATCCTTATTGTATTTATCTCACTCGTAGTATGATATTTGGATCTTTTTGTTAGCATTCCCATATTGTGTCTGATTCTTTTTAGCTTTCGCACTTGGCTTTTTAGCTTTCACACTTGTTACACTAAGCTTAAAATATGCTCATAATTTAATGTGTAATAGGAGTGTACACCCACCTGTTCTCCTTTATCAGCTTTGCTTCCCTTTTGTCCTGGTTCACCAACCTCTCCCTGAAATAAACACAGAAACATATTACAATCAATTAGTTGTGTGTTGATTACTGAAATATTAACAATGAGAAAGATCAACCATATGACTTCTATCACAGTCCAGATAAATAGATCTATAAATAACTCAAACTCAAAAGAAGCTTTATTGGCATGACAAATAAGGACATTTGTATTGCCAAAGCAAGTTACAGAGGAATAATAAAAATAACAATAAGAACAAAAATATACAAAACAGTTACATGTGCAAAAAATATAAAATAAAATAAAATATTAATAGAAACAGTGCAAATAATAACAATAAAAATTTTAATATTTACAATAATGAGGTAGTAACAACAATCAGTTTGTGTGTGTGTGTGTGTGTATGGGACATGGTCACCCACTGTCCCTCACCTGGTGGCAGGTGTGTGTATAGAGTGCTGCTAGTGTGTAGCTCTCTCTGTGCTCCCCCAGTAGGTGGGGCAGGTTGTCGGGGTCTGGGAGGGAGGTAAAGTTGGGGATGACTGTGTTAAATTTAGGAAAGAATTGGGAGCGGATGTGGTGGTACTTGATACACTGGGTGAGGAAGTGCAGCTCCGTCTCTACTGTACTGAGAGTGCAGTGCTGACACAACCTCTCCTCCCGGGGCAGCCAGGACCGGGTGTGTCGCCCCGTCTCCACGGCCAGGTCGTGTGCGCTCAGTCTGTATCTCGTCAGGGTGTTTCTTAATTTAGGGTCGGATACTGTGCTCAGATAATTTGCTGCACTGTAGTGTCTGTTTAGGGCCAAATAACACTGCATTTTACTCTGGACTTTAGTTTCAGTTTCCCAATAATTCTGATATTTAGTTCTGAGTTTTGTGTAATTTGGTTTATTCTAATTGTGTTTGCAGATTTCTCCTGTTCCTGAGTCTCTATTGTGTTAATGTGTGTTAGTGGTGTGTCGGCGGGTGTTAGTAACATGTCTGTGTGTGTTAGAGTGTCTGTGTGTGTTATTAGAGTGTCTGTGTGTGTTAGTGGTGTGTCGGTGTGTGTTAGTGGTGTGTCGGCGTGATTTGGTAATGTGTTTGTTTGTGTTATTAGTGTGTCTGTGTGTGTTAGTGGTGTATATGTGTGTGTTAGTGGTGTATATGTGTGTGTTAGTGGTGTGTCTGTGTGTGTTATTAGAGTGTCTGTGTGTGTTAGTGGTGTATCTGTGTGTGTTAGTGGTGTATCGGTGTGTGTTATTAGAGTGTCTGTGTGTGTTAGTGGTGTATCTGTGTGTGTTAGTGGTGTATCGGTGTGTGTTAGTGGTGTATATGTGTGTGTTAGTGGTGCTCTTCTCTGTATGTTTATAATTAGTGGAAATTGGCCTAATTCTGCCCTGCACGCATTGTTTGTGGTGTGTCTGTGCACCTTTAGGATGGTTTTACAGAACTCTGTGTGCAGGGTCTCTAATGGATGTTTGTCCCAATTGTGGAATTGATGATGTGTTAGCGAACCCCAAACTTCACTGCCATATAGAGCAATCGGTTCAATTATTGATTCAAAAATTTTAAGCCAGATTCGAATTGGAATTTCCACAAATGTTTGACGTTTTATGGCGTAGAAGTAAATAATCTATCTTTCTATTCCTATATCAATTCATTTATTTAACCTTTAAAATATATATTTACCCATCCAACCATTTATCCATCTGTCTAGTTATCTATAAATTTAACCATACACCAGAAGCTAAAAGTCTGAGACCACTAGTAAAATGCTTCTATATTTATCTGGACTTTAGTACTATATTTTTCAATACAAATCTGAAACCTCAAATCTTTGCACGTATGTATGGATGTATGCATTTAGTAACATCACAAGATGCTCTTTGTAACATTGTAAAATAATGCTGGTTTAATATAGATCATCAGAGTTTGCACATAATTGCGGAATCCATGTCATACCTTTTGCTATCCATCTATATGTCCACATATACCTCAACTCATACATAAATTTATTTATCTATTTATAAATCCATCCAATCAACAATCCAGCTATCAATTTACCCATTCAGTCATCCATCCTTTTATCTTTTCTGGTATCCACTTACTTATCATCCCACCAATTTATCCAGCTATTCCTCCATCAATGTACTCTTACATTTGTTTAACCATCCACCCATCCATCCATCCATTCATGTATCCACTTTTTGTCTAGCTATTTACACCTTCTGTATAGATATCTATCCAGATATGCATCTAGCTATGCAGCCATTTATTAATTGTCCAATTTATGCTGTATACTGTATGCATGGACCAATCTATTCATTAATACATCTACCAATCTACCTACTAATCTATCCATGTATCCATCTATTCAAACATGTAGCGCCATAATAGGTTTTGACTGTGTATTGATCACATACTGATGTGATGGTAAGGTCCACATACCTTTGTTCATGTAGTGCACATGCCTTAAATTTTTATCTTGGAATACTACACTTTTCTGTGGATACAGTGCATTTGTAAAGCACATTGACAGTTGGTATTTACTGGAAGCATGACCAATAATAGTACAATACTGACACAATGTACTGTAAATGATGAATAGTTTGTCTCCCATAAATGATCTTAATGAGATGTAGAACTAGGTTAGCAACAGCAAATAATGATGATGGATATGATGTGAGAAATTAATATGCGGTACAGATGGTCCAGCTTGTTTGTACTGATGAAGAATGATCACCGACACAATAGATATGACATGATCTGAATTGATTTTAATGGATAAAACAGCTCCTGTAATTTGTTTTGCAATTTGTTAGGTGCATCTAACCTTGTCACCATCTTCTCCGGGTGGTCCTTGGGGACCAGAGGGGCCTGGCAAACCAACCGGACCTTGGACTCCATCTCGGCCAGCAGGACCCGATGGTCCTTTCTCACCCTAAACACACAGGCATTAATTAAAGTAATGTAATCTTAAAAATGCATCTTTAAATCCATAGTCAGAAACAGTACTTACAGGAGCACCCTTCTCTCCAGCAGGGCCCGGGGGTCCTTGAGGTCCAGCACGACCAGGTAAACCGATGGGACCTGCAGGACCGGCAGCACCTCTCTCACCAGGAGAGCCCTAAACACAAACCAACATCCAACATTAGGTTTTAACAAATACAAAATTGGTGTTTCTTTACACCATTGTGCGTAAACTTCCTTTCTAGATTAAGCTTCTTAACAGAAGGCCATATTTCTGTAATCTGCACCATTTCATTTCCCCCATCGACAAATATGATGCTAATACCTTTATGTTTTGCAGTGTAACTAATTTGACTTGCGAGATTTATGCTAGACATACCACTTAGAATTCAAAAAAAAAAAAAAACTGACACTTTGTTGTAAGGTGTTTTAAATTATTATATTATAGGTGCAGTGATATCACAATATCATAATATTATAATTGCACCCATTGGCGAGGTATATAATTATTATCATACCTTTGATATGATTAATGTGTGATATTCCAAACCAGTAACTTTTGCAATGTTGTTTTTTAATGCATTTTCTCCACATTTTTCTCCCGATTTAGCGCACTCAATTTGTCTTCCGCTGCTGAGGGATGCCAGATTGCATCCGAAGAGAGCTCGTCGCTGTACACGCCTTTTCCGACACGTGCACAGCCCTCCTTTTCGTGCCTCTGCATTCTGCACAGGTGTCTCTTCTGCCAATCAGGGTCCTTACACAGCGTATGAAAACCCACCCACCCACACATAGTCCGGCCCCCACCCTGCAGATACAGTGGCCAAATAGTATCTGTTGCAAGCTAGATGGTGCCCAGCCAGCCGGATGCAACGCCGAGTTTCAAACCGAGGAGTTCAGAATCTCGGCGTTGGTGTGCTAGCAGAATATCCCGCTGTGTCACAATGTTGTTTTTATATATCTTCAGAAGATATCTTCATAACTTCTCCACCATTTTATGCTAAACTAAATAAGCTCTGGGGAGCGCTCAGTGTGTTGAGATGGTCTTGGATACCTTCTCAAATTTGTGCTTTTCTATTATTTAGTCCGAACTGTTTTGGATTCCAAATTACTAACACGTTCAATATATATATATATTTTTTTTAAAAAAGAATGGATTAATGCGATTGCTGAGGGTGCAAATACATTCAAACAAGCCAGGATGCAGCTGATTGGGTGATGTGTGAAGTCCACGTGGCTTCTCTTTCAGTTCCTTCGGTTTTTACCCAGTGTCTAATAAATATGCAGAAGTTAATTGCTCCTAGATGGCACTTACTCCTTGCACCCAGTGTGTAGGCTTGCCATAACATCCCCTATTACCCTTGTCCAAATTATTTACTTTAGTAATAATAAATGAATAAATTATGAATGAAAAAATTAATAAATGAGGGCACCTTCTCAGACAAGCACCCCACAAATGCATCATCACATTACAACAGCAAAGTCAAAGCTCCTGCCAACTGCACGTCATCTGTCACTCCTAATGACTTTGAAGCTGGTAAACATGTTCAGTGTATTTATTCTGAAAGGAACATATTCTAAATGGCTTCTATTGTCTGACTTTCTGAAGTCCTGATTGGAAGAACATAAAGCAGGCCTTCCTAAAATAAAGCAGTTTAAAAAGCTGATGGTCAAAGCTTAATGGTCTGAGATAGACAGATTAAATCAAACTAGGGGGAAAGAGGTAGGAGAATGAATTTTCTGAATAGCCTTATACTTTTATTCCTTCTAAAATTCCTAATTGAGAGTGAGCATGAAGCAGGCTTTACTAAAATAAAGCTGTTAAAAAGGCTGGCAGCCAATTAATCAAGATAGAAAGAACAATTTTCTGTATTGCTTTTTCCCTCCTTGTCTTCTGACTTCCTAAAATTCTGTTTGAGAATGAAGCTTAGAAAAGACTTTTCTTAGTTACAGCCGATCACGAAGGTGGTCAAAGCTGGAAGGTCTAGAATTGCCAGCTTTAATTAAACTAGAAACAAAAACCTGCTGTACAGCCTTCTACCTTCAAGCGAGTCCAGGTGTGGATTAAAGCTTAGATGAGACGTTACTGAGATACAGCAGTTCAGAAAGGGTTGTGGTCAAAGTTGAAAGGTCTGAGACAGACAGCTTTAATCAAATCAAGATGAAAGGCATCAACCTCACTGCTCCTTTTCAGAGCTGAGATGTCTCCTACATCTCCGACATGATTGGTTTATTGCGAGTGTGGCATCAAGGCATGGGTGACTGCCTCTCGGCGCCATACATCTAATGGTCAACTATTTGAGGTGGCTTAGCCAGCTGAGTCTCAATATCATTACTCTTTATTCTATAAAGAAATATTAACATACAGACTAGTGCATCTTCATACAGATGCAAATTCCTTCTTTATCTAGCTGACATAAATCAACGACACTTCACTCAGCCATGCTCATATTGCTCAGCAATCTTGGACAATGCTCATTTTCCTAAGCTTAGAGATAAACACAATCAGCAAAGAGCAGAAGGTCTTTATAATCCAGGCCTCGGATACAATCCAGCATTTCTTAGCAGATGTGATGTGAAATGTCAAGAGTCAGGGATTACCGAGCAACACCACCAACTTATCCTATATAGAAATGCCAGTCCGGATGCTTTCCATCATTTTAAAAGATGAAAAGTGTCCTCTAGTGGAAAACAATAGCAGTGTTACAACCAGCATGGTGGAAATCGTTTAATATGGCATTTCACACCACGTCTGATTTGTTATGGCACTGGGTAAGAAAACCAAACAGAGCAACACACGTCCACACTTTTTACCCTTGTGTATTGGGCTCAAACAGAAAGCAAACATGAATAAATGGATCCAGGCATCTCAGCTCTATATTTCTCTAGCTTCTATTTATCAGTATTCTAAGAGTGTAAATGTTCAGACATACTTGGTTACATTTTATGCTTTCATGTTTCTAAGAGAAAATGTTTCTTTACGGAGAACAAACTTCTGCACATTCCAGTGCTCAATTACCCGTTATTTGCTAAATGTAGCATACTGAATTGATGTTAAATGTGGCATGTACAAAAGTTACAACCATTAAAAAAACTGTACAGACATTTATACCCTGTAGAGGATGTTCTGATAACTTTTTTTTGCATTTTCCTCATCCAGTATCCTAACTGTGCCTTCCTTCATGGCCGTAGACCAGTGGTCCCCAACCACCGGGCCGCAGACCAGTACCGGTCCGTGGGTCATTTATTACCGGGCCGCACAGAAAGAATAAATAATTAATGATCGCTACAAGAGCAATTAAATTTCTGATACTCTTCGGGTGTAATTGTCCCCAATCGCCACTAGGTGGGAGCAGCGTCTCATTGCAGCAAAAAAAAACTCTTCACACAGATTTTTAATTCTAAAGTTAATCTATTTTTTTATTCTATCTTATATGAAACCGGTCCATGGTGCAAAAAAGGTTGGGGACCGCTGCCATAGACAATCCTTTAAACTATCATGGACCTCCTCTCACACATAGTCTCACAGATAGCAGTATCACATACAGAGAGTCACAAGCACTGAGAATCAACCCACCCACGTGCAGGCACCTCTAGCAGCCAGAGGAAGCTGCAACTGCAGTTACAGTGAGAAACCCCTTCAACTTCCCACCCTCAGACACAGCCAATCATTTTTATAAATAGTTGGATGCAAGCTTGAACACCCCTGGCTGATTTAAATATTTTGTCTACAATCTTTTTTTATTACTATATTGTTTATGCATTTTCTCCCAGTTAAGCGTAGCTAATTAGTGTTTCCCTGCTTGGGACCCCGATCGTGTACAAGGAGGGTATATTTGCCTAACACACAGTCCCTCCATGTATGCACGTATGGGGGGGGGGTCTGTCAAATCCCAGCCCTGCCAAGCAGCCACTGGCTCAGCGCTCTAACCCCAGCTTTAGAAAAGAGCCACTATAGGGCCCTTCAGCAAGGCTGTTAACCTTATTGACTCCTATCATAATGACTGTATGATAGTATTTAATATTTTAAATGTATATTTTATACATTCAGGTCATGTATTGAGATTACAAATAATTATACAAGAAGCAATAAATCATACTAAGACAAGATAGCCACTGATTTTCCCCTGCCTGTAACAATTGCCTTAAACTCCAGTGTGTTTAGTTTAACATAAGACGAAGATGTTACATTGCAAATGCTGCTAGAGTACTTACAACAGGTCCAGGTGGACCCTGAGGACCCTCTGCTCCCTTTAATCCAGCTGGACCCTGAAACAGAAAACAAGCCAGACTTATTAAATTTGTAATCAATGATTTAAGCACATCATGCTGTTCAGTGCAGTAGAATGAAGTCAACGAGAGTAAATGAGTGGGTGGAAATTGTATGGGTGACACAGACTAGAGAGTGAATGAATGAAAGAGGTAGTATGTAAACTCAACTGAGTAAAGGAGTGCAACTGTTATGTTAATTAATGGTTATTTATTTATATATTCATCAAGGAAATGGATTTAAAGTAAATGAGTGAGCGAGTGACTGGGTGAGTGAGACTGTGTTAGTGAATGAGTGAGCAAGTGAATGAGTAAGAGAATAAAAGTGAGTGAGAGAGTGAATGACTAAGTGAATTAGTGTAAATGAATATCTGTCAGTGAATGAGTGAATAAGTGAGTGTGTGTGTGTGTGTTAATAAGTTAGTTTGATCTATTGTAGCAAACTGTGTCTGTATGTTTCTTGTGTTGCTGCATATGTGTGTGTGTGCTCAACCAAAGAGGATAGCACTAGATCACTAACACTAGATTTCATCACTTACACTACAGTAAACAGTGCATATCATGCTGTTACCCATACTGCATTGGGTCACTCTGATCACTTTATTGTCCACCTAATTCCCAAATACAGGCAGCAATTAAAACTCGCCAAAACGTCTTTGACTTTGTCTCCAAGGGCCAGAGACAGATAACACCTATCCAACAGCTTGAATTACTTTTACTGTCAATTTGAAAGACAAAATGACAATTTTGACACATCCCCCCTGACTCCAGCCTTCATGTCCTCTGACAGGGGTGGTAACTAGCTAATCAGGAGACAGAACCCCTTATAAAGCGGCAGGACCAGATTCTGTCTGCTGCATTGTGCTGACCAGATGTCTCCAATGTTCACAGACATCTTTTAAATCTCAGCCTACTCCATCATCATCCCCATGCCCAAAATACAAGGCCTCATTGAACTCTGTGGTCATGAAGTTCTTTAAGCTCCTTGCTCTGTCCGACCTAAAATCCATGACAGACCCCTTACTCAAACCTCTCTTACTCAGTAAACACAGCTCTCCACTTCATACTCCAGCATCTGGAACCTATGCAGAATATGTCTTTGGACTTCACCTCTGTTTTCATTAAATTATTCCGGCTCTAATGCATGAAAAGCTCTCTCAGCTGCATTTGCCTGACTCCATCTGCAAGTGGATCACTGACTTCCTGTCTAACAGGAAGCAAAACACATATCTGACCCATGTACCATCAGCACCAGTTCCCCTCAAGGCGGTATTCCTTCCCCACTACTTCTCTCTATACATGGGCAGCCCACTCTCTATCCCAGACTCTCTCACAGACAGTGTGCATCATATTCATGAAACACATCTGCATAAACATTTGCACATTTGTGATGTATTAACTTTTACATGGCACCTCACATAAATGCAATTAATTGTACTTGCAATACACGTTGCTCATCTGCACTTCACGTTTGCTCACTGCTCATACTGTAAACATCTGCACTGGACACTTTCTCTCTAACAGAACATTTTACTGAACTATTTAATATTACTAGTTTTTATCCTGGGCAGCACTGTCGCCTCTCAGCAAGAAGGTCCTGGGTTCGATCCCCAGGTGGGGCAGTCTGGGTCCTTTCTGTGTGAAGTTTGCATGTTCTCCTCATGTCTGTGTGGGTTTCCTCCGGGAGCTCCGGTTTCCTCCCACAGTCCAAAAACATGCAGTCAGGTTCATTGGAGACACTGAATTGCCCTATAGGTGAATGGGCGTGTGTATGTGTGTGTATGTGTATCTGCCCTGCAATGGACTGGCGCCCCGTCCAGGGTGTTACTGTGTGCCTTGCACCCATTAAAAAGCTGGGATAACCACTAGCGCAACCCTAAGAAAGTGAGTGAGTGAACCTGTGAGCTTTTTTATGTCAGGCACTAGTACACTAAGTCAGATTCCTTGTATGTTGATTCTAATTCTGGTGTGTGTGTGTGAGAGAGAGAGAGAGAGACTGTTTGTGTGCATTGTTGCATGCATATGTATGAATTTACATTCATTATTGCATACTGCATATTTGTACATTAACATATACACCCACACCCACACACATACATCCTCATCCACACACACACACACACACACACACACACACACAACCACTCACATTTCCAGTCTAATAATAGCATTGTGAAATAACAATGAATGTTACAGTCGTGGCCAAAAGTTTTGAGACTATTTGACACATATTGTTATGAAGAGTGATCAGATAAATTGCATTCATTCCCTGCCATACAAAGTAACAATTCCAAAAACCCAACTTCCACTGCATTTCAGCCCTGCCACAAAATGACTTGCTAACATCATCTCAGTGATCTTCTCAATAGCTCAGGAGAAAGTGTTAACAAGGACAAGGCAGCTGATATCAATCTATCATGCTGACTGAATTAGAAGAGCAGACTGGCTGCTTTAAAAGAAGAATGGTGCTTGAAATCATTGCCTTCTTTTGTTAATTATGGATACCTCTAAGGAAACATGCGTAGTCATCATTGCTTTGAATCAAAAACGCTCCCGAGGCAAGGACATTGCTGCTTGTAAGATTGCACCTAAATCAACCATTTACTGAATTATCAAGAACGTCAAGGAGAGAGATTTAATTGATGTGAAGAAGGCTTCAGGGTGCCAAAAAGGGTCTCCTAAAAAGGATTCAGCTACAGGATTGGGTTACCACTATTGCAGAGCTTGCTCAGGATTTATTTAGTAATTTATTAGGATTTTAATGTCATGTTTTACACACTTTGGTTACATTCATGACAGAAACGGTAGTTACTCGTTACATAAGATTTATCAGTTCATAAGTTTAATGTGAAACACAGTCATGGGCAGTTTGGATCTCCAATTCACCTCACTTGCTCAGGAATGGCAGCAGGCAGGTATGAGTGCATCTGCATGCACAGTGAGACGAAGGCTTTTGGAGGATGGCCTGGTGTCAAAAAGGCCAGCAAAGAAGCCACTTCTCTCAAGGATAGACTGACATTCTGCAGAAAGTACAGGCACTAGACTGAAGATGACTAAGGTGAGGTTATTTTCTCTGATGAAGCCCCGCTTCAGAATGTTTCAGACTTCTGGAAAAATGATTGTCCGGAGAAGGGAAAGGTGAGCGTGTCATGCCAACAGTAAATCATCCTGAGACCATTCATGTGTGGTGTTGCTTCTCATTCAAGGGATTGTGCTCACCCACAATTCTGTTTGAAGAACGCTGCCATGAATACGGAATGGTATCAAAACATCCTCTAAGAGCAAACTTCTCCCAACGATCCAGGAGTAATTTGGTGATGAACAATGCTTTTGCCAGTATGATGAAGCACCATGTCACAAGGCAAAAGTGATAACTAAGTGGCTTGGTGAACAAAACATTGAAATTTTGGGTCCATGGCCAGGAAACTCCCCAGATCTTAATCCCATTGAGAACCTGTGGTCATTCCTCAAAAAGTGGCTCGACTAACAACAACACAGAAATTGTGATAAACTCCAAGCACTGATTAGGCAAGAATGGGTTGCCATTTGGCCCAAAAGCTGGTATCCAGCATGTCAGTGTGAATTGCAGTCTTGGGTCAACACTGTAATTACTGAACTTATATGCAAAGTTTATTTATCAACAAATAAATGCTTAAATGCTTGAAATTGTACTTATACCATACAAATATCCAAACATCTAACAGAAAATCTAAAATCACTTAGTGTCAGTCTCAAAACTTATGGCCATGACTGTAGTACAGGAGGAGCAAGTGCAGCTATACAGCGAAGTTCAGTATAAAGGCTGACTGTGGCGCCTTTCTGCCGTGTTTTAGTAATTGGTTGCAAAGCCTCTGGGAGTAGCTTTGGGATTCTGCAGTGTAGCTCTAATAAACTAGAGCAGAAATGGGTTCCAACACCAGAATAACACAGTGTACATACACACTGTATACACACTCATGTTAAAATGCCTGTAAAATTTTCTGTAATGTAAAAAAATGGGACCTAGATGAATAATTTCAAAACTTTTTCCACCTTTAATGTGGCCTATAATTGTACAATTCAATTAAAATTGGTAAAATCTTACAATGATGTGATTGCATAAATATGCACAACCTAAACTAATACCTTGTTGAAGCATCTTTTGATTGTTTTTCCCCTATAAAGATTTCAGTATGTTGTTTGAATTGCACATATTGTTATCTGTCTCCTTAAGTTGCATTAAAGATAAAAAATCTGAAAAGATTTATCTTGGCATTTTAACAGGGGTGTGTAGACTTTTTATATCTACTGTTAAAGGCTCTGCATGTGTTTGCTTACCGGTGTTCCAGGAAGACCTCGCTCTCCAGGGAACCCTCTCAGTCCGGGTGGTCCGTCTTTTCCAGCAGGACCCTGGGGACCTGGATCTCCCTACAGACAAGCATCACACAAGTATACACAACTATATGAGTTAGTTAGGGACACAGGTATCTGACCACTGAGTTTAAAGTGGGTACATAGAATACTTGCAAGTCTCATCAATGATCGATCACTTTGTATAGAGTGTATATGATAGCTGTCAAATTTGGAGGATAAAAGCTAGTACATGCTTACCTTAAGACATAATAATAATTGTAACAGTAATAATGGGACGCTCAGGTGACACAGCAGTCTACTAAGCTAGCCTACCACTGCTGAGATTTGGGTTTGAATCTTGGGTGATAATGATAAAAGTGAGATAACCTGACTTGGTGATTGCTGTACCTTTACCTGTTCTTTTGTAACAGGGCACTTCATTAAGTGTTATCTTACATATGGTACAAATGATTATTAGTACATGTACAGTGTATCACAAAAGTGAGTACACCCCTCACATTTCTGCAAATATTTCATTATATCTGTTCATGGGACAACACTATAGACATGAAACTTGGATATAACTTAGAGTAGTCAGTGTACAGCTTGTATAGCAGTGTAGATTTACTTTCTTCTGAAAATAACTCAACACACAGCCATTAATGTCTAAATAGCTGGCAACATAAGTGAGTACACCCCACAGTGAACATGTCCAAATTGTGCCCAAATGTGTCGTTGTCCCTCCCTGGTGTCATGTGTCAAGGTGTAAATGGGGAGCAGGGCTGTTAAATTTGGTGTTTTGGGTACAATTCTCTCATACTGGCCACTGGATATTCAACATGGCACCTCATGGCAAAGAACTCTCTGAGGATGTGAGAAATAGAATTGTTGCTCTCCACAAAGATGGCCTGGGCTATAAGAAGATTGCTAACACCCTGAAACTGAGCTGCAGCATGGTGGCCAAGGTCATACAGCGGTTTTCCAGGACAGGTTCCACTCGGAACAGGCTTCGCCAGGGTCGACCAAAAAAGTTGAGTCCACGTGTTCGGCGTCATATCCAGAGGTTGGCTTTAAAAAATAGACACATGAGTGCTGCCAGCATTGCTGCAGAGGTTGAAGACGTGGGAGGTTAGCCTGTCAGTGCTCAGACCATACGCCGCTCACTGCATCAACTCGGTCTGCATGGTCGTCATCCCAGAAGGAAGCTGACGCACAAGAAAGCCCGCAAACAGTTTGCTGAAGACAAGCAGTCCAAGAACATGGATTACTGGAATGCCCTGTGGTCTGACGAGACCAAGATAAACTTGTTTGGCTCAGATGGTGTCCAGCATGTGTGGCGGCGCCCTGGTGAGAAGTACCAAGACAACTGTATCTTGCCTACAGTCAAGCATGGTGGTGGTAGCATCATGGTCTTGGGCTGCATGAGTGTTGCTGGCACTGGGGAGCTGCGGTTCATTGAGGGAAACATGAATTCCAACATGTACTGTGACATTCTGAAACAGAGCATGATCCCCTCCCTTCGAAAACTGGGCCTCATGGCAGTTTTCCAACAGGATAACGACCCCAAACACAACCTCCAAGATGACAACTGCCTTGCTGAGGAAGCTGAAGGTAAAGGTGATGGACTAAACCCAATTGAGCACCTGTGGCGCATCCTCAAGTGGGAGGTGGAGGAGTTCAAGGTGTCTAACATCCACCAGCTCCGTGATGTCATCATGGAGGAGTGGAAGAGGATTCCAGTAGCAACCTGTGCAGCTCTGGTGAATTCCATGCCCAGGAGGGTTAAGGCAGTGCTGGATAATAATGGTGGTCACACAAAATATTGACACTTTGGGCACAATTTGGACATGTTCACTGTGGGGTGTACTCACTTATGTTGCCAGCCATTTAGACATTAATGGCTGTGTGTTGAGTTATTTTCAGAAGACAGTAAATCTACACTGCTATACAAGCTGTACACTGACTACTCTAAGTTATATCCAAGTTTTATTTCTATAGTGTTGTCCCATGAAAAGATATAATAAAATATTTGCAGAAATGTGAGGGGTGTACTCACTTTTGTGATACACTGTATAACTTGGATGTCAAAAGATAACAATTTTTAAGTAAATAAGTAACTAAACAAAAACACACTAAGCTATAATGATCTAGGGTGGTAAAATGAAGGGCTTTAAATAAGCCTCTATATAGTACAGTAAGCATCAGCATCTAATTTTAATTACTATTGTTTAAATTCCCATCAAACTAGTATGAAGATGTGAATAAAGAGTGAAAAGTTGTAGAAGGACAGAGTGTTTTCTGCTCGTGAATCTCTGGAGAGTTTCTGTGTTAAACAGCATTGACTGATGACAGACAGCTCATCCAGATCGGCCTGATCAAGCTGATGGGAGTGTCTCTGACTAGGATAGGAAGAAATTGAAAGTCAGAAATACACGATGGTAAATGCCCACAGGAATTTAAAAGACAAAGGCTCAATTTGACCTTGTGAAAGTCCGATCAACTGCTCGGAATAAACTGAGCTAGTGTGCTGGAAGTGAGGTGCTGTGCTAGGGAGACTTTATTGCTGTGAAGAGCAACATAGTGTATTTGGCAACAACCCTAAAGTCATGGCTCTCACAGTGGGGTCAGTTACTTCTAGCCAAGTGTTCATTTTTTAGCTAGACATAACAGTAGTGATCAGTCTCAATGACGACAAGATATAGATGGTTGTACATGGAATGCTAGGAGATGCACTGTTTGTTTGTAGACCTAGAACGAACTACCTAAGATAGGGTGCTGAGCGAGGAGCTGTGGTATTGTATAAGGAAATCGGAAACAGCAGAGAAGTTTGTAAGGGTGGTGCAATGTAAGATGTTCAGTTGGAATGATGGATGGATTTTTAACAGCTCACAGAATATTGTTAGCCTTTATCAATCATATTGATACCTATGAATATACACTAGTATAAACTAGTGGTAGTATAAACGCTGTCCCTTGTGGTTCATACTGGTATAGCATGCAAACTGTCATCTATAGTTCCATCTAAATGCTTTGCCCAGTATATTAACATTGATAATAAGAGAAATAAAAATAATCTAGTGCCCTTAGTGGTAAAAGCTGATATATAATAATAATTTTAGCCATTTACCACCCTTCTGATGTATGTCAGCAGTAGAAACTGCTGGTATTACATACCAAAACAACTCTGGGTACATCATGAAGTTTTGCATCGTAAAGAACTTAAAAGGTTTTGTTAGGTTTACCTTTGCACCTTCTTTTCCTGCTGCTCCTGGAAGACCCTGCTCTCCAGGGGGTCCTGGGGGTCCAGGGTGCCCTCTTTCTCCTACAGGACCAGTCTCGCCAGTTGGACCCTGCCATACAAACATATACACATGTAAAGTACAAGAAAACTTTTTTCGAATATTCCAGCTTTTTATGGAAGTTGAGGTCAGAGGGTAAGGTCAGCCATTGTAATACTCCCCTAGAGCCAAGAGGGTTAAGCTTGCCCAAAAGTGGTCGGTGGCAGAGCTGAGATTAGAACCCACTACCTTTCAATTGATAGCCCAGAGCTTGATCCACTGTGCTACAATTGTTTAAAAAGGGGCTCAAGTTGCTCAGCAGTAAACTACAGTAACCCAGTAGCCTCTGGGATCCGGGGGTGGTTGGGTATCCAGACAAACATGATTGGCAATGTTTTCTTGACTTTATGGCTTGATTTGTTCCTAAACACAACATACAATAACGACCTATGTATTGAAAAAGGTAAAGTCATACCTGAGGGCCGACAACTCCTCCAGGTCCAGGTGGGCCAGTTTTACCTTGGAAACCCTGCAAAGAATATCAACAATTGTTAAATATTAATAAAATGATCCATTAGTATTAGAGTACTAGTAATACAGAGAGAAATATGTGTTATGATGTGTATTATGGTGCCTGGTGCACAAAAGTTGGATGATAAGTGAAGATATAAAGAAGGATCAGAGAAGTTACATTTGCGTATTCACAAACAATACATAATGAGCAAAAATTAAAGATAGAAAGTATTTTTCTAAACAAAGGGATTTATTTGTTGAACGCTTCATGTAGTTTAATGTGTATAAACAAATGTTTTTTTGATACATTTATGCAGTAGTATAAAGAAAGACATTTATTATATATTCATAGTGTAAGAATCTAGCAATTTGTAATTGCTGCTATAATGAAAGTGATAGCATTACAGGCATGTGAAGATGGGGAGCTCCAGATGCCCAAACACTTTCATTTACATTTATTGCATTTAGCTGACGCTAATCAAAGGCGACCTAAAATTGTGACCGAATACAATCCAAGCAATTGGGGGTTAAGGGCCTGACAAAGGGCAACCTTCTAATTACTGGTCCAGTATCTTAACTGCTGAGCTTCCACTGTCCTGTCTGTTGCTTTGCCCCTTGTGTTCAAAGTGCCTTTTATTTATTGACCATATTTTAACAAAGGCAAAAATTTCATAGGATTACAATTACAACTAAATTTATAAAAAAGAAAAAATGCTTGTTTTAATGATGAACATGTACAAAGCACAGGGCTGAGAGTGTGTAAAAGTGTTGAGACCGGAACCCCGGATCTCAGTAGTATTATTTATTAGGATTTTAATGTCATGTTTTACACACTTTGGTTACATTCATGACAGGAACAGTAGTTACTAGTTACACAAGATTCATCAGTTCACAAGTTTAATGACAAACACAGTCATGGACAATTTTGTATCTCCAATTCACCTCACTTGCACGTCTTTGGACTTTGGGAGGAAATCCACGCAGACACGGGGAGAACATGCAAACTCCACACAGAAAGAACCCGAACCGGGTCTTGTTGTGAGGCGACAGTGCTACCCACTGAGCCACTGTGCCGCCCTGATCTCAGCAGTAATGGGCTAGCATATTTACTCATCCTTTGATTGGCATGTCTACTTTTAGCTTGGAATGGATTGTTGGCTACAGACTTTGTGTAGCAGTGTTTATGTTCATCTTACTGTTCTCTATGCTCTGTTACATTGTTTTTCTCTGTTATGCACTGTCACATGTAAATAAGAATGTTTCAGATTTTGATGTGGCACCCTATGTTTGTTGGTTACCGGATAAAAGAACTTGGCAAAATTTGCAGACCTAGTATGACCTGAAAACTGGTGTCCTCATTGTTCCTCTCAAAACTAGCACATTGCATCCAAGCCTGTTCACTACACTTTGGAATGTGGCTTTAATCAGACACACTTGTTAGATTTACAGTGCAGAGTGTTGCTGCTGCTGCTGGTAATAGAGTCTGGACGCTCCAACGGCCAACACACTCAAATAAATCAGGTGTTGTAAATCCCCTAATGAAGCTTATTGAGCAGCTTTAAATGAAAAAAGGCCAGGGGTTGGATAGCTGGACATTAAACCAGAGGTTCAGTGGTTTTTTACAAGGTTTTAAAAGCTTCATCAAATCAAACAGTGTCTAATCAGCAAGATGTATGCAGCACTTAAATAAAGACCTGTGGGCACAGACAGCCAACTAATGGATTCATATCAGATAGGTGTACTCATCTCCTTTCTGAATAAACTCAGACAAATATTCAGTAATTACATTAATGTTATTAGAATTATTTAAAATATAAATACTATGTTAAAATAGTTCAAGATAATGTGATCATTTTATTAAAAAAATGGAATTTTAATGTAGAAATGTACAATGTGTTTGTCCCAATGTGTTTGTTAAAGGCTGATAGCAGGGTGCAATAAGCACCAGATACAAAATACAAATTAAGGGAAAAAACTCACCGTCTCTCCCCGCTGGCCAGGGTGTCCAGGCAACCCATCCTTACCGGATGGTCCCTAAAAAAGAGAGACACGTTGTTACATAGTTAGAATATGATGACCAAGTAAGGCTGTTGTATTAATTATTTTTATCATTATTAATATTATTATTATTATCTTATTATTATAATTATTATTATCAATTATAATGATGATGATCATAACAATGATAATAATAATTATTAAATATATTAATATTGCAATAATGTATACAAATATACATTATATATATATATAATATATATATATATATATATAAAATATATAATATTACAAAATGTAATAAAATCAGCAAACATTAAAAAAATCTAATCATATTGAAATAAATAATATTAAATTATATAAATTATGAATAAAATTATAAATTAAAAAATAATATTTTGTTACAATATAATACTAAATAACCCATAAAATCTATAATTAATGAACAATATTAAAGCAACAATTATTTTAATTTCATTAATAACACAATTGATAACAACATCATAAACAGAGAGGGTGGTTACTTTATTTAAAATTTATTTGTTTTGTAAATTTCATTTAAAAAACAGATTAACATTTATTTATTTATATTTATTTAATTTACAATTTGCAATTTTAGCAATTTTAGCAATTTAGTTATCAGTCAACACAGGTTAGATATTTCAACAAATAGCATCACTCATAACAGACGAATAGTAAAATGAAGTGAGTTGTTTAGAGGTACTTACAGGTGGACCCTTTGGTCCTGGGAAGCCTACAGGGCCCTGGGGTCCTTGAGGTCCCTGGAGCAGACATATCAGAGCAGTGTTATTCTCCAGCAATAATAAAGCATGATAAAGAGGTGTCATTGTGTCCCTAATCTCATTAAAAGCCTATGTAGTTATCACAGCTCGGACCAGAGCACTGTGCACCCAATATCTACTTACAGACACATCAGCAGAGTTAAAGGTTTACTCAGATGCTAATCTGCTCATTAATAGCTTGGTGATTAGCTAATTACGTGGATCGAGTGTGATAAAAACTAAACCAGGCAGCGCTTGAGGTAACATTATGTGAGTTTGACAGTCCTGAATGTGCAGAAAGTGCAGAACGCGTAAAAGCAGAACACATGGCAACATCAACAGTCGCTTTACATTTCTGCCTTATACTGTATGTAATACTAATCAAGTGCAGATAAGATGCAAATACAGCCACTGGTGCAATCAACATGCACTGCACTGTACTGCTAATCAAGATGTGCTTCCTTATTAAACAGCTCCCTAATTAAAATGGCATGCGGCATGCCTTTAACAGGGTTTAACATCTCCATTAGAGTGAATGTTTATGCAAAGCTACAAAGTACAGACACGATGGACTGATTACATGAAGATAAAGTTACTGAAATAATTAGCAGCTACATTGGAGGACTATATATCATAAAACATTAGAAGTTTTGATAACGTTTGTGAGCGTTTGGGTGGCAAAGCGATAAAACACACTAGCACACCAAAACAGACATCTCAAACTCACAAGTTCGAATCTCTTCTCTGCTACCAGCAGGCCGGGTGCCTATACGGACAACAACTTGCTACTGCACACATGTTGGAGGGAGTGTTTGTGTGTTAGTACTGCTCTCCTCTGTCAGGAGTGGAGGTCAGCAGCAATTGAGTAAGCAAAATGCAATCAGGTAGCTGGATATGACTAGATTGGGAGGAACATTTGAGGATATGCGTTAAAATTTATTTTCTGAGGGTGGGGGGCTTTTTTCTCACATTTTATTTATTATTTTTTCTATTTTTACTTATGCATTTTCTCCCAAATTAGCATAGTCAATTTGTCTTCTGCTGCTGGGGGATCCCTGATTGAAGTCAAGGTGGGTCGACCCACGCGCAGCCCTTAGCGGAACCCTTTTTCACCCATGCATTCTGCACAGACGCCTCTCTATCTGCTAATCAGGGTCCTTACACAGTCCGGTCATCCCGCCCTGCAGGCACTGCCAATTATGTCCGCTAGCTTCAAATCGAAGAGCTCAGAATCTCGGCGCTGGTGTACTAGCGGACCACCTGGGCGCCTCACATTTTATTTAATTTTAATTTTAATACATTTGAATGTATTCATTCAATTAGAATGTATTTTTTCATATTTTTTCTCATATTGTCATGCTAGATTTAGGGTTGGATAAAACAGTTCAGGATTTTGTGAAACAGTGAGAATTAGTTTCTCTCCACCATGTCTGTGCTTATGTCATATACACAGTTCATCTCATTGGCAGCGCTTTATAAAGGTCAGTGGCAAACTGGGTCAAAATTCAATCAGATTAAACTTTGAGTGCAGTGACCAGTGGTGAAAACTGAATGTCAAAGTGCTAAATAGGCTAAAGGTAGTTCTGAAGCAAGATAAGCAGCACCACCTCACTCCATAAGAGACGGTGGCACAGCCGGCACAGCTGTTTTGTCGCATAGAGATAGAATCTTTTTTGCCTTATACGTGTGCACAATGAAATTTAGTGTGACACTCTAAAAAAGAGGTACAAGAGCAATATGGGTGAGCAGTATCATGTGAATGCTACATCACAATACCTATAACTTCAGTTCATGAATGCTTATTTTTCATCATACTTTTGCGCAACAGGAGACTTTTTCATCTGAAAAGGGCTTGATTTGTGTAAGGGGGTGTGTGTGAGGGCGAGGATTAATGCGGACTTTAACTTAATTCCGGGTTTATTCTCACCCGCACGCTGTTTGGACCCACTGTGCAGAAAAGATAAAGTGTGTGCTTGTGTTACGTTACTGTGTGTTGCACCGCTCTGCGCTGGATTCGAACTCGGGACGGAGAAGCGCTAGAGCGACACTCTACCGACTGAGCTATATCGTCACCGTAGCAACACACTCTGGTACGGGCTTATGTGGCTGCACTCACACACGCACACACTTTATAACAGCGATAAGCGTTAGTAGTCTTTTAACAAAGAACACAATCAAAGAAGCGATCGGAATGCGTGGACGAACGCACACCCCGATCGCGGAAACGTACCTATTAAACTAAACGTGATCAAAGGAATCCTTACTAAAAGAACGTGAACAGCTTCCTTAACTGCTTCGACTATCCTGTTCACGTTTTATACAACCTATAAGTTATTTCTTTCAACTATTTATCTGTTTCTCTATCTTGCTCTTTCTTTCTATCTTTCTTGCTTTCTTTCTATCTCTCTTTATTTCTGACTATCTTTTCTCCTTCACAAGCTCTCTGTGTTAACTAGTTTCTGGAGCACTTTAAAGTAATAAATATACCTCTCGGAAAACCCGATAGCATACCGGCTTAATCCTTGAATGAACAAAGACTCAGCACCATGCTGTTGTAAACTGGCGTTTAAATAGTGCTAGACCCAGGTGTTGCGAGTCTTTGTTAATGAGCGTGGTGGACTGTGGGAAATGTAGTTATTTTGAGCTGCAGCGCGCTGATAGGCGCTTCCGCTTTCCCACTGAAGCAGCTCGTCCCGTTACAGGATCCCCTCTGCTAGGAACGGCTCCTGACGTTCCCATGCCTGCTGCTCGGTTACGGCGGAATTCACGAATTAGTTCGGGGTCCAGGATGTGTCTGGCTGGAACCCATGAGCGCTCTTCCGGGCCGTAACCTTCCCAGTCTACCAGGTATTGTTTGGAGTTCCTGACCCGACGAACATCCAACAAGCGTTTCACTGTGTAGGCTGGGGACCCAGCTATTAACCGGGGTGGGGGAGGTGTGGTTTTGGTTGGGGGGTTGTAGGGACTGCACAGCAGCGGCTTGAGGCGTGATACATGGAAAGTTGGGTTTACTCTCATACTCCGAGGAAGGACTAGAGTATAAGATACTGGGTTTACTCTTCTAAGGACCTTAAACGGTCCCACGTATCTCTGGCTCAGCTTTCTAGACTCCACCGGCAATGGCAAGTCTTTGGTTGATAGCCAAACTTGTTGTCCGGGTCGAAGAGAAGGACCCAGGCGCCTTTTCCGGTTGGCTATAGCTGTCCTGGATGCAGTAATTGACCTGAGGGTATTTCGTGCCCTCCTCCAGGCTTGTTTGCAGCGCCTGACTAGCTGCTGAGCTGAGGGAACTCCAACGTCTGCTTCCTGATCTGAAAAGATAGGTGGTGGGTATCCGAATTGACACTCGAAAGGGGACATGCCAATAGATGAGTGCCAAAGCGTGTTATGGGCATATTCTGCCCACAGCAGATGCTTAGCCCATGTTGAAGGGTTTGTCGAAGCCAGACATCGCAGAGTCCGCTCCAAGTCCTGGTTTACCCTTTCAGTCTGGCCATTTGACTGGGGATGGAAACCAGAAGACAGGCTTACCGTAGCCCCCAAAAGTCTGCAAAAGGCCTTCCAAAACTGACTAGCGAACTGGGGTCCCCGATCCGAAACCAGATCGCTGGGTAGACCATGAACTCGAACTACCTTATCCAAGAGTATCTCGGCGGTCCCTTTGGCCGAGGGGAGCTTGGGTAGGGCGATGAATTTGCTAGCCTTGGAAAATCTGTCCACTATTACTAAGATCACCGTATTGCCCTCTGAGGGCGGCAGACCTGTGATGAAGTCTAAGGACAGATGTGACCATGGACGGGATGGGATAGGCAGGGGGTGCAGCAGACCTGCTGGACGAGAACGAGGTTCCTTGTTGCGGGCGCATGTTTCACAGGAGCCTACATAGGCTCGAACATCCCTGTCCATGGTTGGCCACCAAAAGCGTCGCCGAATAAACTCAAGGGTGCGGGTGCCTCCCGGGTGACCTGCAAATGGCGAGGTGTGTCCCCAGTGGAGGATCCGTGCCCTGACAGATGCGGGTACAAATAATGTCCCTGGGGGACCACCACCGGGGTCCGGATCTTGTTGCTGGGCCTCTCGAATAGCCTCCTCCAGACCCCATCGTATTGGAGCTACTATACGGGATTCCGGTATTATTGGCTCGCTGGGGAAAGACGGAGTCGAGGTTTCCCATTGTCTAGAGAGGGAGTCGGGCTTAATGTTCTTTGATCCTGGCCGGTATGATAGTACAAAGTCGAATCGACCAAAGAACAACGCCCACCTAGCCTGGCGAGGGTTAAGCCGCTTGGCATCTTGGATATATGCCAAGTTCTTATGGTCTGTCCAGACCAGGAACTGATGTTTTGCCCCCTCCAGCCAATGTCTCCATTCTTCGAGAGCGAGCTTAACTGCCAGCAGTTCTTTATTACCGACATCATAATTTCTCTCAGCCGGGGTCAGTCGGTGAGAGAAATAGGCACAGGGGTGTTGGAGGTTGTCGGGGCCTGCACGTTGAGAAAGAACTGCTCCGACCCCTACATCGGAGGCATCCACCTCCACGATAAAAGGGACCTCAGGGTCTGGCAGTCTGAGCACTGGGGCTGACACAAGGTGCCTCTTAATGGTGTCAAAAGCCTCCTGCGTCTTGGATGTCCACTTGAACCGACCTGCATTTTTTCTGGTTAGCTCGGTCAGGGGTGCCGCGATGGAGCTAAATTTGTGTATAAAGCGGCGAAAAAAATTCGCAAAACCCAGGAAGCGCTGGACCAGCCGTACTGATGTTGGTCGTGGCCAGTCGGAGATGGCCTTGGTCTTGGCAGGGTCCATTTGCAACTCTCCTCTGGAGACCACAAACCCCAGGAAAGATACACTATCCATATGAAACTGAGATTTCTCCAGCTTCACAAAGAGGTAGTTCTCCAGGAGAAGATGTAAGATGCGCCTAACATGTGCTATGTGTTCGTCCAAGTCCCTGCTATATATCAATATGTCATCAAGATATACGAACGCATATTGACCCAGTGCTTCACGGAGTACCTCATTTATAAATCGTTGAAAGACAGCTGGCGCATTCATGAGGCCAAAGGGCATTACTCTGTACTCATAGTGGCCAGATGGGGTGATAAAGGCCGTCTTCCACTCATCCCCTTGTTTTATCCTGATGAGGTTATAAGCACTGCGCAGATCTAGTTTTGAGAATATAGCTGCTTGCTGCAGTGACTCAAAGGCTGTATTCATCAGGGGAAGGGGATACCGGTCCTTGATAGTAATTCGGTTAATACCCCGATAGTCTATGCAAGGACGTAGGGTACCGTCCTTTTTCTTGACAAAAAAGAAGCCAGCCCCAGCTGGTGAGGTGGACGGTCTGATGAATCCAAGGGACAGGGCCTCCTGTACATACTCATCCATTGCCTGCCGTTCGGGTGCTGAGAGTGCGAACAATCTCCCCCTCGGAGGTGTTGTTCCTGGGAGGAGGTTGATCGCACAATCAAAGGGACGATGGGGAGGTAAAATCTGGGCCCTGCACTTGCTAAACACCTCATGGAGGTCGTGGTACTCCAGGGGAACCATTGACAAGTCAAGTGATTCTTTTTTTTGTACTTCAGACAGTCCAGGAGAGATCACCTCTCCCTTCAAGCATGTTTTCTGACAAAGCGGTCCCCATAAGGAGATGGATCTCGTGCACCAATCAATCCTGGGGTTATGTTGCTGCAACCATGGGAACCCCAGGATGAGGGGTAGATCTGGGGCTTGTGTCAATAATAGGGAAATCTTTTCCACATGATTCCCT
Organism: Trichomycterus rosablanca; assembly: GCF_030014385.1. Taxonomy (NCBI): domain Eukaryota; kingdom Metazoa; phylum Chordata; class Actinopteri; order Siluriformes; family Trichomycteridae; genus Trichomycterus; species Trichomycterus rosablanca. The sequence continues at coordinate 25,132,832 of NC_085990.1, read as the reverse complement.
AAACGCAGAATGACGGGCCGGGTTTGGCGAGTCACCACCCCGGATCCTAGAGATCCACCGTCAATAGCAGAGATTTGTTGGGGAACCTCAAGGAAAATGGTGGGTATACCCAAGGCTTTTACTAGGGCGGCATCAATAAAGTTGCCTGCTGCCCCAGAGTCTGCAAAAGCCTCCAGAGACTTTTGTTGTGTGGTTCCCCAAATGAGTGTAGCCTTTAAAAACAATCCGGAGAACCGGGGTTTAGCCCTATGGTCCGTCACAGGTCCCCCTTCCTGGGACGGACGTTGGCTTTTAGTCGATCTACTGATTTAGGAAAATAACCACGATCTCTGGATGGAGATGGGGCAGACCCCTGCAGATGGGTGTTTCCCAGCTGCATGGGCTCCTCTGTCACCTCAGCATGGTTAGCAGAGGGTGGTAAGGCTAGTGCAGAGGAGCGAAAATGAGCCCCTTCAGGTCTGAAACGCCAAGGACACTTAGGGCTTCGGTTACGTTGCCGTTCCCGGAGACGATTATCCAGGCGGATGGCCTGCTCATACATCAGCTCCAGGGACTGTGGTGGATCTCTGGTGGCCATCTCGTCCTTAAGCTCTTCTGAGAGCCCCTCCTGGTAGGCCGCCACCAGGGCCTCAGAGTTCCACCCACTCTCAGCAGCCAATGTGCGAAACTCTATTGTGTAATCTGCCACAGATCTATTGCCCTGCCGTATACGGAGAAGGCGAGTGGCCGACTCCCTTCCCCTTACCGCACTGTCAAAAGTCTGCTTAAACTCGTTAATGAATAAGTCAACAGATGCACACAGGTCGGGCCTGTTCTCCCAGATAGCGGTGGCCCATGTTAGGGCCCTGCCTGATAAGAGGGCAATAATATGAGCCACTTTGGCTCGTTCGGTGGGGAAGCTAGAAGGTTGTAGTTCAAAGGCCAGTGAGCATTGTAGCAAAAATCCCCTGCACCGTCCCGGTTCCCCATTGTAGCGGTCAGGTGCTGGCAAATGGGGTTCCAAGCGGTGTGAACATGGGGTATCCTCTGGAAGAGGAGGAAATTGATTGCTATCATGTGGAGAGGAGGGAGGGTAAGAAGTAGCGGGAGGATTCAGGTTTATAGCTTCCAACCTGTCCATGACTTGTTTTAATGCCTGGGCGTGTTGGAGGAGTATATTACCCTGGCGCTCCAAAACCTCCTTGACCCTCTCCATTTCTGCTGGGTCCATATTGGCTGAGTCTTTCTGTAAGGGGGTGTGTGTGAGGGCGAGGATTAATGCGGACTTTAACTTAATTCCGGGTTTATTCTCACCCGCACGCTGTTTGGACCCACTGTGCAGAAAAGATAAAGTGTGTGCTTGTGTTACGTTACTGTGTGTTGCACCGCTCTGCGCTGGATTCGAACTCGGGACGGAGAAGCGCTAGAGCGACACTCTACCGACTGAGCTATATCGTCACCGTAGCAACACACTCTGGTACGGGCTTATGTGGCTGCACTCACACACGCACACACTTTATAACAGCGATAAGCGTTAGTAGTCTTTTAACAAAGAACACAATCAAAGAAGCGATCGGAATGCGTGGACGAACGCACACCCCGATCGCGGAAACGTACCTATTAAACTAAACGTGATCAAAGGAATCCTTACTAAAAGAACGTGAACAGCTTCCTTAACTGCTTCGACTATCCTGTTCACGTTTTATACAACCTATAAGTTATTTCTTTCAACTATTTATCTGTTTCTCTATCTTGCTCTTTCTTTCTATCTTTCTTGCTTTCTTTCTATCTCTCTTTATTTCTGACTATCTTTTCTCCTTCACAAGCTCTCTGTGTTAACTAGTTTCTGGAGCACTTTAAAGTAATAAATATACCTCTCGGAAAACCCGATAGCATACCGGCTTAATCCTTGAATGAACAAAGACTCAGCACCATGCTGTTGTAAACTGGCGTTTAAATAGTGCTAGACCCAGGTGTTGCGAGTCTTTGTTAATGAGCGTGGTGGACTGTGGGAAATGTAGTTATTTTGAGCTGCAGCGCGCTGATAGGCGCTTCCGCTTTCCCACTGAAGCAGCTCGTCCCGTTACAGATTTGGATGGATACATGTAGATGTCCATCCTAATTTTATGTCTCAAGCAAAAGTTTGGATGCACCCAGTCACATTTCATGTTTTACTGATTTTCTAAGTAGCCAATGTGCACAAAAATGTGCAAACAATGTCATATTTAATTTCCCCCTGTATATGTTTTTTTATTTATTATTTATTAATGTATTTAATAGGACTGTCATAAGAATCTAAAGATCTAAATACATAAAATGTTATTAGATATAAGATTAAGCCATATCATTTATAAAGGAACAACAGTGCACCAGTACATGTACCAGTCTCTTTATGACTCTTTTTTATGCCAGATGCATCCAGAGACAAATGACACCTTTCAGGAGTCTACATGATTCACTAAATCAGAACATGGTGGAGTGCATTATGAGTAGTACTTACTCTCTCTCCTGGTGGCCCGGGTGGACCATCGTTGCCTGATGTGCCCTGAAAATAAAAAATAAAAAGAGAATTTATGATTTGCACATTAACTCTACACAATGGATAATAAAACACAATTACAGTTTATAACAGTAGTGAACTGTGTGTTTATACCTTTGGACCTGGCTTTCCGGTCGGACCCCTGGCACCCCGAGCCCCCCGTGGACCCTTAAGATTAAAACACACAATTATTATGAATATTCACATAACTTTTATGATGTAGTGTACATATGTATGTTACTACACATTATAATAAATAATTACATTCAACAACACAAACTACATTACAAAACATAACACACATTTGAAAACAATGTACAAAAATCAGTGATAGTGATGTGGCCTTTGTGTCTCAATTCTCTGTGTAGGGGCAAGACCACCTCAGAAAAGTCTTCAGTAAAGATGTAAAAGGCCTTTGTGCCTGTTAGTCCCAGAAGTGTAGCTTTTGTTCCTGTCAGTTCTAGTAAGGAGGGTGTGAAATCTATACCTTTCAGTCCCAGTGAAAGTGAATTGGCTTCTATAGCTGTCAGTCCCAGTACATGAGGTGTGGCCTCTGTATCTGTCAGTCTCAGTAAAGGAGGTGTGGCCTCTGTATCTGTCAGGCTCAGTAAAGGAGGTGAGGCCTCTGTATCTGTCAGTCTCAGTAAATGAGGTGTGGCCTCTGTATATGTCAGCCTCAGTAAAGGAGGTGTGGCCTCTGTATCTGTCAGCCTCGGTAAAGAAGGTGTGGCCTCTGTATATGTCAGTCTGAACAAAGAAGGTGTGGCCTCTGTATCTGTCAGTCTCAGTAAAATAGGTGTGACCTCTATATCTGTCAGCCTCGGTAAAGGAGGTGTGACCTCTGTATCTGTCAGCCTCAGTAAAGGAGGTGTGACCTCTGTATCTGTTAGCCTCAGTAAAGGAGGTGTGACCTCTGTATCTGTCAGCCTCAGTAAAGGAGGTGTGGCCTCTGTATCTGTCAGCCTCAATAAAGGAGGTGTAGCCTCTGTATCTGTCAGTCTCAGTAAAGTAGGTGTGACCTCTGTATCTGTCAGCCTCGGTAAAGGAGGTGTGGCCTCTGTATCTGTCAGCCTCAGTAAAGGAGGTGTGGCCTCTGTATCTGTCAGCCTCAGTAAAGAAGGTGTGGCCTCTGTATCTGTCAGCCTCAGTAAAGAAGGTGTGGCCTCTGTATCTGTCAGTCTCTGTCTCTCTGTATCTGTTAGTCTCACTAAAAGAGGTGTGGCCTCTGTACCTTCCAGTCCCAGTAAAAGAGGTGTGGCCTCTGTATCTGTCAGTCTCTGTCTCCCTGTATCTGTTAGTCTCAGTAAAAGAGGTGTGGCCTCTGTATCTGCCAATCCCAGTAAAGGAGGTGTGGCCTCTGTATCTGTGGCTGCATCTTAAATCGCATACTTAAACAGTACGTACTAGATTCGAGGCAGTATGCACTGCTCACCTGGTAAAGCAGTACGCTCTTTCAGTACAAAAGTGTGCAGTATGCACGCAACCTCGTACGTACTACGTCTGCCATCTTACCAACATCGCCACAGTTATAACAATTTTGAATTTGAATTATACTCAAAAATGGCAGCCCAGGCAGCAGGTCATCCGGGTACTTTTCACGTACTGCTTACTGAATACTACGTATTCGGACATGCTACCCGTTCTCGCATAATGCGGTATTGGACGCAGCCTGTCAGTCTCAGTAAAGGAGATGTGGCCACTGTATCCGTTACCCTCAGTAAAAGAGATGTGGCCTCTGTATCTGTCAGTCTCAGTAAAGGAGGTGTGGCCTCTGTACCTGTCAGTCTCAGTAAAGGAGGTGTGGCTTCTGTACCTTAACAAAGAAGGTGTGGCCTATCTATTACCTTAAATGAGAAATAGATAAAGGCAGGACTTACTGTTGGACCTCGTTGCCCTCTTGGACCAGCTTTCCCAGCAACACCCTTTAAAAAACCCAAAAAACCAAAGATAAGTGTTGAGAACATCAGTGGCCAGTTTAATATTAGTTTGGCATTCTTTCAGCCCAGAAAATGCCAAGCACACAAACACACCCACGCACAAAGACCATTAGCCGCCTGCTGTCTCTTCTTGAACAGATTGTGACTGCATTAAGGGTTATTTTGCTCGACATTTCACTAACAAATTATACCAAGCAGATTTTCATTATTGGCAGAAAAATCTGCTGCATTAAAATTGTTATGGAAAACAAATACTGACTGTTTCTCAATACAGATAACAGGGGGAAAAAAACAATATTTAGTGCCTTTTTAGGCTTATAGTGCCTATATCCAACTCACAATCACTCAAAAAATGTACAAATGTTTGTACTTATTTATTTAAACAAAATAGTTTGTATTTATGAGGATAATCAAAGATATGTTTAAGATCTGAGAAGGAAAAGGTTTTCAGGCCTTATATAGTAAATGTCAATTTGTTAAAGCTACACAATAAATAAATCAAATTCTACATATAAATGCTAAATGTTCTTGTGTACATTGCAACTGGTTTTGTAATAAAAACAAGCTGTTAGTGCAATCAGAACAAATTATCCTGAGTGCTCTAAACAAGGCCTGACCTTTCATTCTGACCCTCCTAATCCTTTTTGTTTTTCATGTTGTTTTGCATCATTGTCAGCATCTTTGTTGTTGTCTATCGATTATCATCTGTGTTTTCTTTGCAAATCCCTGCATCATGACAATCGATGGGAAGCTGAGTGAGTGTTTGGTTTTGATGCAGTGTGCGTTTTGCACACAATTTATCTTACCCTGCCTCCTTTCTCTCCATTAGTACCTGGGAATCCAGGGAATCCAGTTGAGCCCTGTGGATCAGAGGAAAAGAATATGAGAAACCTATGACTTTGCTTCCCACCAGGAGACTACGTGAATTTCATGCCGCAGGTGGCATTGGCAGAAATCAACCTTATAACCTTGTGATGGAAAGGTGAATGCTGTTCAGTTGTACTACTTACAAACACTTAAACAATCTACCAACAGCCTCGGTTATACTGACATTGTAAAGAACTGTACTGTAAGGGTATATTAGCACAAATCAAAGGTGTTTTTTCTTTACATTTCAAGTCAAGTCAAATTTATTTATATAGCGCTTTTTACAATAGACATTGTCTCAAAGCAACTTTACAGAATCTAGGACCAACAGACCAAAAACCCCTGTTAAGCAAGCCAAGGGCGACAGTGGCAAGGAAAAACTCCCTTTAAAATACAGAAAGAAACCTTAAGAGGAACCAGACTCAGCAGGGACCCATCCTTCTTGGGTGAAAATGTGGGATCATGACGCAGCATTCTAACACCCTAACACCACTGTGGAGTGTGTGAGCTTGCAAGTCAAATCTTAGCAGATCCACCGACCAGGCTGGGTGTCCACACAAACACAATGGCTGGACACCTTCCCACTGCCGCTGTGATATGCGATGCCTAGGACTGGTCCAGATGCCTGCATAAATGTGTGTGTCTGGGAGAGGGCATGTCAAATGGAGCTTATCATAGCTCTCCATACACAATATGGTTCTGTGTGAAAACCCAACATTGGCAGGTAATAAGACGTGTTTGCAGATTGGACCTGTGTGGGAGGGGACGTCTGGTGATCTGGCTCTCCTTGATCAGAACGGGGGATGCACAAAAGGCAGTGGGTTCACAATTGGGAATTGAAAATGACTAGATTTGGGGATAAATGTGTGATAACTGTATAATTTTAACAAAAAATATCCTTAATATATGCACAATATGACTAAGCACTTCTAGAAAAGAAGAAAGTCAGGGTCAGAGAACAGAATTAGCCACTACAAGAGAAACCCACAGAGAGTTAAGTGTCCTTCTAAACCCTAAAGTACTCACAGTGGTCCACTGCAGTGGCCAAATTGGAATAATTAGCATTTCAATCAACTGGTAAACAATCAATAACCCAGATGCCTGGTACAGACAAATAGTGGCTGCTGACAGCAAGGAAACACCAGTCATTTGAAGGATCGTTCCAATCAGATGTAAGTGAAACTGACAATGAAGCATTGCGAAGAGACGTGCTATAACAGAGTAGATGCCCGTTGAACAACATTTTCCCCTGCATAATCCATAGTCATTAGGAAGTGTATTTTACTTGAAATGCATAACTATAGAAGAAAAAAAGTGAATTATGTTGGAACAGCAAAGATTTCATGATGAAATCACCCACAAATATAATAATAATAATAATAACATAAAAGTGTGTTTTGCAGTGTGCCATAATGGAGCACAAGCTTACCCAGGCTCTTCAGTTCCGAAGGCATTATAAGAAATAGAGAAAGTAAATCAGTAGAGTGTGTTATAGCTTCGTTTATTTACACAACATTGTGATTTAGCTCAGCTTGGCTACAGACAGGATGCGTTTTACACAATGACAGTGGTGAATGAAATCTCTATGATAAATGAAGAAGGTCTGGATGTAAACAATGTTGAGGTGCGGAGCCCTGAAGAACTACAACCCTTTTACTTCATGAAAATTCAATAATTTGTTGGCGTGTGAGAGTGGGTTTTATCCTGCCCAGAGGGGATGATGAGATAGCAAACGCTAGTGTAATCTCTACAACCATCCATCTCTCCTGCTGTGATGTATAAATGTATGCTGCTTGATGAAGGCTGGAGATTTAGTCGGGATGGGAGTGGAGGGTAGGTCGATGAAAAAGCGCACTTACTTATCTGGTTCTGAGTTTGCTGATTAATCTTATAGTTCTAAAGCTGGTATTGTTCAAGCTTATGGTGGCACATGTTTCAATTTGCTGGATTTATGTTTGTTCATTCATTAATTTTCATGTTTTACCACCATTTTATCCTAGTCAGGGATGGTGATTCTGGTTAATTGGTGGACAAAAGTTAAAGTATGCTTTACTTTAAAAAAGAACACGTGAGTCCACTGCATTAGCCAATCAGACCCAGGCTTTAGGGAAAAAAAGTAAAGTTGATTTGCCATATCCAACCCTGAAAAGTTGATGTCAATGACGACATTAAAAACCATTTTCTGACCATCTTCAGTCCATAAGCCAACCTGTTTACTAAACACCATCACAAATGACTTTACGTGATAGCACAAACCACTTTCTTTACATAAGCCATTCTGCAACTGCTAGTGTGTTATAAGATGCCATGAACGCATTCAGTATTATCCAATATGCCTTAAGTCAAAACAAGGTAGACATACCTTTGGTCCCTGTCGTCCAGGATAGCCAGGCAATCCAGGAACTCCCAGTTTACCCTGCCAAACAGTAATATTAA